>NC_090204.1:18827500-19067500 GCF_033026475.1 Channa argus
CTCAACCGAACCTGCTCAGTCCAAATCACAAATCAACCCTCGCTGCCTTCGATATTGCAATTCCTTTCACTCGTCTCCAAGTCGACTTAGACTAAGAGCCACGTCTGAGAGGCATAATAAAGTCTCTGTATCCCGTCCAGAAGAGCAATGAATCACGCTCAACATCAGACCCATGTTCAATCAATGTGAAACACCTGAGGTTTTCTGTAAATCTTGTCTATTAATTTCTCGGTCTCTCTTTCTCTGCGAGTGAGTGTGAGAGCCAAGCGTGGTTGCTATTTGCGTAAACAGTGGATTGCTGTTCAGGCCTTTTATTTTTTACACCAATGCCATGGGCCGTCTGTGTAATGTTTTGTAATAGTTCATTATAAGGAGAGTTTTTTTTTCCTCCCCTCAGAGACCTGATCTATAATCCAGATCTAAACAGAAAAGCGAGCCTGCCGCAGAACTTAAACAAGGTGTTGAGTACATTGATTCGTTGTCAAATTATATGTTTCCAACCTCATTATTTATTAAGGGAAGCGGTTGCTAGGCAGTCGTGCTCTTTTGTCAGCACCACCCTGATTCACGTCCATATGGTTACATGCTGGGTATGGGCACCCGGGTGGTGCCAGAGAGACGTAGTCTGCACAGGGAACGGACAAACTGTTTAAAACAGTACATCCTGATGGGTTATGTGGTTTTCAGTTTGTTTGCTCTGTTGCACTGTAACCTAAACACAAAAGAGATACTTGCGAGCAAGCCAGAGGTAAAAATAAAATGTGGTTTGAGAAACGTTAAACTCAAGGAAAGTAGGAAGGATTCTACCAGAGATATGAATACTGCAAGCAGAACATCATTTTACTTAGGTTTATAGCACTAATATGAAACGGATAACTAAAAAGATAAAGTAGCACTAAAACGTTGTTTTGCTAAACTGCCAATTTATCTGCAAGGCAGCAACAGTATAGGATATACAATTTTAAAACTCCACATGCAGACACAACAACAGACATACACTTCCTTGACCCTTGAGATGAGGGCTGGGAGGTTGAATATACTGTCCAATTAACAGGAAAGGGAACGTTTTCCAAAGTTGAGAAGGTTAAATATTCAGGCCACAAAAAACAGATGATTCATTGAGAGTCGGCTTCACACTTAATCATCCTCAAAAAGTTCAATTTGGCATCAAAGACAAAACAACTGGATTCTTTTAAAACTCATCATCAATCAAAATGTCAAGTCTCCCTTTCCTCACTATCTCCACAGGACTCGCCAACTCAGCCCACCCCCACCTCTCAACATGGGGCTCTCTGCGGTAAAGATTACTCCTCTTCTGTTTCATCTGCTCCACTTTTCCACAAGGACTGTGACAGAGGGGAGAACTGACAACTGCCAGGTTTAAGGCAAACACAGGGGAAACACAGCAAACGGCGTCAATAAAAGAAGACAGAGGGAAAGTAGAGGCAAGAAATTAAATGGTGGAACAGCTGCCAGTTCCAATACTTATTAGTTCTTCTTGTGTTTCCAACTGATTAAATAATGCCAAAGCATCTTATTTTTGGAAGAGCTAGTGTTTGTTTATGCTAAAACCAAGCCCCCACACAGAGTTGGTCTGTGTTATCCTGAATTAGAAAATCTAACAGATGCACAGATGAGAGGGACTTTAAATATACAAAAGACACAGAGTATTTAAACCAGTGGCTTCCAAAATGGCTGGTCAAACTCTGACTTCAGAGCGTGGAGGTTTTCCTTGAAGAGCCTTCAACACCTTGAAAAGTTTGTGACATTATGACTGTAGCACATGCTCTGTTTATTGCAGAATAAACAAACTTCTCCATGCTTATGGGTTCTTAGTGGGCTCTATAATTTGGTTTATGTTTTGGTTATGGAACAAATCTTTAGGCCTTGAGCATGTAAACTTGGGTATTTCTCATCAGCTAGCTGAGGCCCGGGATGACGGATTGGTGTTGAGGATATATGAAACACAACACTCTTTGTTGGGGGGATAAATCAAGGATGGGATTTGAGTGTGGGGAGGTGAAGGGCGGATCCTGATGACATTTTAGATTTCAGGGTTTCGTTTCCAGGAGCTGCTGTGGGTGCTGAGTGAAAAGGAGATGAGCCGCCGGCAGCGCGAGGTCACAGCTGCCGTATCCCGATTGGAGATGCCAGTCAGCTTGTGCTGTTTTTATTTATTTTTTTGTTTCTGTTAGCGTGTGTGTGTGTGTGTGTGTGTGTGTGCGCGCGCGCGCACACCAACACGCCAAGTTCCAGAATTTCTTCCCAAATCCCTGTTGACATTTTGAAAATAAACTGTGGAGAAATCCAAAACAACAAGCCAGGACACAAATTGGGGATTTGACAGCAGTGCTTGGCTGTTTATTAATGTTTTCAGTGGACCATGGCAGCATTGTGATGCTATTTTTATTTCCAAATGTAGAAAATTGCAAGTGACTATCTACTATACAGTGTTCTGTGTTAATGTTATTCAATATATATTTTTTAAATTTATTTTATTTTAAGGGTTAGTGTTAGTTTTGAAGACTTTTTCTTTGGCCTAAGACAGCACATAATGAATTAGGTAAACTTATGATAGCTATCTTTAGTCTGATGAGTAATGCAGCCTATGGTTTACATATAGGCCAACTTCAAGTTACAATGTGTTACTGAACTTAGTGTCCACTCAGATCTCCCTCTCCCTGCTCCTCTATTGTTTTCTACCATCTGTTGCACACTACCACACCCCGTACAGCTCTCTGGGTATCATTATTATCGAATTACAATAAATGAGAATGCAGTAAAACATACTGATCGAGCAGAGACTGAAATTCACTGATCGGTTAGAAGGTAAGAACCTTATTAACAACATTTAGTTGTGAATGTCTCTGCCAGTGCTTTTCCATGTGCCTGATTAAACACAAGGCTTCAACGTCACCTCTCTACAATACGGTAGCTTTCGGATCATTTTCCCCGAAAAAGAAAATGACAAAAACTTACATACTATGGCTTTAATGATGCACAACCTTATATTTTAACAGACTAACAGAGAAAACAATTTGCAGACAATTTAAAATGTTCCATCTTTTACAATCAGAATGAAATATGCAACTATTTTGATTGAAGTTACCCACAAATCTACAAATTACTGGTAAACAGAGTTCACTTATAGCGTTTTCCAGCCTTCTGCTTCTGCTTCACAGATTGCCTCTTATCCATTCAGACACCTGGTCTGAATAAACTGGTCACTTTAAACTAATGTTTAAAACACAGCAGCATGACAGTTGTGATGTGAAATGTTTGATTTATAGTTAGGAAAAGCCTGAAAACATGGAAACGGTTATAAGAAGTAGGATTTAAGAGTTTCTTAGTTCTCTCGGTCAGTGGGACAGCACATTGTGATGCCTCCTCTGAGTCCGTGAATGTGCATGCGTTTGGGATGGGTGTGTATTAAAGGGAAGGTGTCCAAAGACAAATCAAAGACACTTGTGGTTCTGGAAATAAACAGATGGGCAGAGAGGATGAAAGGAAGAAAACAATAGACAATGGTGCTTGTTGTCCTGAAGAGACTGACACAAGTGATGAAAATGAAAAAAACACAATCTGGTTAGCATGATTTTGTTTATAATAGGATACCGCAGAAATAACGCTCAACTAAAACATAAATTATAATGTTGCCGGAGTCTCACATTTTTAGCTTTTATTTGTACAATGCTGCTTAAATACACTGACATTTGGCAACGTCCAACAGTGACTGCAGGGCAGTGAATCATACGTTGGCCCCTCTTATACTGCTGTCCACTCATAGACTGAGTAATTTAATTATCATAGGAGAGTTGGAGAATGCATGTGTGGTTCCAGTGTGTAATGATCTCTCACTGACAGGGAGCCAAAATGGCCACCAGAGGCCGAGGCTGACTGGGGTCTGTGGCTGCCGGTGGCCCGTGACTGCACTGGGAATGAACAGCGAGCGAGGGCAACTGAGGTGCTGCATTGGGATACAATGGAGAAAGAGAAGGCCCTCCTCCGTGCTCGTGTTACTGCTGCTCGCCGACGGCAACAATAGAGGCTTCTGTCGGAGAGCCGGACGGAAAGATTCGGGCAGCAGAAAGCAGCATAAGACACGATACGGAGAGGACGCTCCGAAAAAAGTCTGCAATTAATTTGCCACATAGTGAATCTGTCACTTAGGAAGCTACCTAGAATGAACCCTCGTATGCATGTGACTAGCCGATGCTGTCTGCTGATGTCACATGATGTTGCATAAAGTTGACTCGGGTTTTCAACAGCACAGTGTCTTAGCGAAATGAATGAGGAAGCTGCATTGGTCCCAGTGCTATTGTTTGGAACATGGTCCGTTTCAAAATGCGATTCGCTTGCAAGGTTTGTAGTACATGTGCGATCATAAAACAATCATACTAAAATCATACTTTATGAGTTTTTATCAGACGCCAATTCACCGCACAGCATTGTAATAATATGAAGAGGCAGCAACACCTGCCAGAGACTGAGAGACTGGACAGACAAAGAACAGAAATATGGTCTTCACATTACAACAGAGTATTTAAGTACTGTTGTACTGTATATAGCTTTTGAATTTATTTATTTAACAAGCATCTGTTAATGTGGCCACAACGCAAAATGGATCACTTCAATTGAGTGTGAGGAATTTGAGCGCTCAGTCTGAGCAGTAAAGCTCTTAGGAAACTGCCTCAGGTTAAACTACTCTTGAGTAGTTTATATGAACATTACACTTGAATTGTGATCTTGTCTAACACGGTACACAGACCGATCCCCAGATACAGATGCTGCAGTTGGACTGAGCTCTGCTGAAGAAGTCGTCCAGAAGAATTTGGGCCGGTCTTTGCCGACACAGTAATGTCAGTGGATGAGAGTTTTAATGGGACGCTTAACATATATTCTGTGATTTGACCTGCCGGGGGGTTGGGGGGGATGGGCTCCACATAAATCCCATCACTGCTAATATTGCTCCTGACCCAGTGACATCAATTCCCTGGAGGACTGTGGGGTATCAGAGGTCCAGGTGGAGTTAGGGGTTTGTGGAATGGACGTATCCATCAGCCTGTCAATTTTCCAGACGGGAGGAAAATATGTCACATACACACACAAACAATTGGAGCACAGGGGTCATATGTTAGAATCCATTACTGGAGAGGTGAATTGGAGGATGAAGAGTTTGTTGGACTAATGATCAATGATCAATCCTGTGATTGAGAGCTGCATACTCAAAAAGTTTTCTCTTTTCTTTCTGTCCTTTCGTCTTATCCCGTGTGTTCAGTGTCAGCGGGTCATTTGATTTGGCACAGTTTTTACGCCGGATGACCTTCCTGACGCAACCCTCCCCAATTTCTGCCGGGCTTAGAGCGGCACTGCACAGCTGGGGAGGGGAATGGGCTGTTAGTGGTTCAGGGTCCTGCCCAGAGACACTTCGACATATAGCAGGGACCGGGGATCGAACCACTGACCCTGTGGTCCGTGGAAGACTGCCAACTGAAAGCATAAATAATAACAAAACTAAATAAAACTGAATTATTATTATTATTGCACTGAGGGGATCAAAACTTGAAGATAAAAGAAGTTAATATGTTGGTTTTATGCTTAGAAAAACGTAGTTACTGTAATATTTGTGTTTTTTTTTACCACAATACTCCATAGGAACAATGCTTTTTTCGGGGACATGGAAATTGCAGTACTTTGGCCACTTTGTCCAGATTGCTTAACTGGGCAGCACTGATCCCGTGGGCTTGCTATAAAAGTCCTTCCAAGATGACACTCGTCCTATGCCACTATTAACATGAGCTTATCAGCCCCACTTCACCACTGATGGCTGATATCATACATCATGCTTTGCTTATTTTTAAAAAAAATCTTTGATAGAGTGTGTGGCCCCCCCCTCTATACGACCTGAATGAACCTGGCGTTGCAGCGTAGTGCTGGTTTTCAAGTACAGGCAACCAGTCAGCCAGGGCCAATAATCTATGGAAATACTTTAAGGGCTTTTATGTAGCACTGACACCAGCGTATTAGAAACGTAGCATTTATAAAAGTCATTTTCCCCCCAGGAACAATATTAAAAATGTCCTTCCTGCTTTCAATTTTCGCTGTTGTAAAAATTCCTGCTTTTAGTTTTTCTAATAGCATTCTTTGAATTGACTCCAGGCTGCCTTTAAATGTCCGTGTGGAAATAATAATAACAGGAAAAGCAAAGAGAGCAAAAAAGAAAGAACAGAGGAGAGAGATCGCCGAGAGCAAAGCTATTTCTGTGATTTAGAAATCCCCCCCCCCCCACACACACACACATACACACACCGTATTTCTATTCTTGCTAGGACTTTCATTGACATACTACATTCCATAGCCCCTTACATTAACCCAAAAGGGGAGAGTCATCAAAATAGATTCATTTCCCTTTACCCACTAACCCCAACTTTAACCCAATTCTAACCCAAACTGTGAAATCAAATCTTAACCCTCAAACAGGCCTTGAAACTTGTTAGGACTGGAAAAATGTCCTCACTGCACCAAAAGCTACTAACGTAGATGAAAAAAATAAAACAATAAAATTTTTCTTTTTAGTTTCACTTTAACTAGGTAACAAGCACACACACACACACACACAAACACACTTTCCTGCATGATTTACAACACTGCTTATTGCCTAGATCACAGATCCCAATCTGAACACACAAAGGCAGACACTTAAAACAGACAGGAGGACACATGTTTTTGGCTGACTGGCTACTCACAGTTGTTAAGTAACAAGAACACACACGCTCGAACTCAGCCGTAGATTCTTGGGAAAAGTGGAATAATCCTTGATACGACGATTAAGAGTCACTGAAGGCATGTGTTGTGGGGAATGAAAATAGTGTCACGCTGTGAAGCCCATAAATAAGCCCTCTTTACACACAAACACACACACACACACACACAGAGAGCTGTCAAAGGTGTCGGTGGAACACATAAAACAAACAGACAGGGCTTTAAGGATATCCACCTTAATACTTTAACACGGGTAAACAAAGATGCCTATCGACGGTTGACGATATGTACTTTGTTTTGGGACACAGTGTGGACACATCCAACAGCTCAATCTTCTTTTCATCAGCTGGAAATAGCAGACTGGGGCACTAAGTCCATGTAACTTTCAGTCTTAATAACTTTCTCTGCTTTCCTAAAGTGGCCAATACAACTCAATGCACAGCTGCAAGACTGATGACTTGGTGGTGAATAGTTCTGACTTTTACACTGGTTTGACTTTTTCCCAACTCTTGTGCCGTATAATTATTTCTTTCTCTGCCTCCACATCAAACCAACATCCGACGCTCAGTGAATTCCGGCATGTCGTCTGAAGGTTCAGAGGATGTTTGGAGACATGTCGAAGGAATGTGGACACAACAGAAAGACAAATCGCAACAGTTCTAGAGGGAAAAAAAAGAAGCTAAAAGACAGTGTTTGTGCAACCTTCGATGCTTATAGAGGTAAAAATTTTTTCAGGACTACAAACTATTTGCAGCATGGTCACTACAGCATGTCCTGTAGGTGTTTATCTGACGATGCTCTCGTGGGCTCATTTGAACTTGCTGTCTGCATGAAGTACACCTTCGAGGGAGGATGAAACTAAAACATTCTTCTGTCAGATTTTATTACGGTTTGTGGAAGATAAAATTGATTTAACAGAAGGTTAAATCAATTTTATCTCATCTTATCCTTGTTCAAATATTTGCACCCTTTCTAGGGTTATACGATAACCTCAGGAGGATTCGTAACAAAAGCAGTTAAAACATTAATGCAACCAAAGTTCCCCAAGTTGCAGAGGAAATTCAAGAAAATAAAATACAAGTAAGGTTTTCTAACGTCATTTGGATTTGTTCACTTTAGGAATGCACCGATCCAATTCCCGATGCCCATTCTAATACTGATCCATTTCAATCACCGCATTCAACTCAGGAGAATCTGTTCTATGTAAAGCAACATGAGGCCAGTGATAACTATAGAACCGAAAACAGAGCTGGCAGGCTCTCAGACTCAAACTTATTTTTATTGTCTTCTATCTCCATGTTTTGATCTTTTCCCACTGGCCTGACTGTTAAATTGGCGGGCTGAGCAAAAGAGCCCACAAACATGTCGGCCTTTAGGGACCAATTTGGGTTACACAGAGAACTTTTTTTTTTGCACGTGAATGTGATTTTATCTTTATAAAAACATATCTGTGAACAGAAAATAAGAATGGAAACAGGATCAACCAGCGATAAATGATTTCTTTCCACCATTTGAGAGTTATTTTACTGACTTGCAGCCTGATACTATTCATAGTGGACCTCTCTTTCTTTAACAAAATTTACTTTCAAGGCAGAAGGCCACCCATCCAGAGCCTGATTCTGCTGGAGAAGTCTTCCGTTAAAGGGAGTCTTTCCTGTCCACTGTCGCCAAGGGCTTGCATAAGGGGGATTTGTTGAGTTTTCCCAACATATCTGTATAGCCCTGACTTTATTATGTACTCTGTAAGAGCAGTTTGGCATTATTCCACAGACATTATTACATTTGTCAAAAGAAGAAATTATTATCTAAGGTCACGGGCCTGTTGACACTAATAACATTGGAAGTACATATAAAGGTAAGGCCGCCTGAGTCCCCACAGTGCTTCTATATCAGGCAGATAAACTGATCTGACAAAAATGAAGGATACGTTCATTATTTTTAAGTGTACACGATTACAAGTAGATAGCCCTAAGTGTTTGGTTGGAAAGGGATTCGCTGTATTGTCTCTCTGTAAAGCCAGTTGTTTCTAAGAAGAATCTCTCTCAAATAATGGATCAGTCTTAATTTGTCCAGTTGAGTGTTTATTTTATCTTCCTGGGAAAATCTTTCTCTGAAGATGACCTGAAAGCTAAACCAAAATGTCCCGTGGTCATATGCATGCAATTTGGTAGCCATCAATAAAATCAGACCAATAAAAACGAAATGAATTATTAAACTGAGCTCAACTGATAGAGGGAATGGTTTCCTTTATCAACACTTGTAACATCAAACTGCATTGATCCTATTAACCTCTACAAATTACTAAACATCCCCAGGCTCAGGCTCCAGGATAAGGCCAAACAAAGGCCTCTATTTATGCTTAGAAATACTCCTGATTCACTGAGCCCCCGTTTCTCTCACACAGTCCATTGCTGCAAAGAAAGAATACTTTCTGTGTAGGCTTGTCTGCATGTATGTGTGTTCCTTTCTGGGAAGGAGTGTGTGTGTTTGTGTTCTGTTAAGGGCAGAGTTCAAGGAAACCCCACATACCCCATCTAGGTTTTTTAACCCTCAGGGAGAAACCCCCACATAACACACACACACACACACACACACACACACACTTTCTTAAACCTGACCTTGACCAGACCTGCCAACAGGATCACCAACAGACAGACACAGGGGATTCTGGGAAACAGGAAACAGGAAGTGGGCCCTGTCCACATTGAGTGTAGAAGCCCTGTTCATAATGAGTTGTGTAAGGAACTCACAGTGTGTGGTAAAGTGTGTGAAGACTGATTTGCCTCCTTACTGATGCCTAATAATGTAAATTGCTTTAATGGGTAAACCCAGTTACACATCTTGACAGTCCCCACGTGTGTGTGTGTGTGTGTGTGTGTGTTTGTATGTGTTCACATATGTTGGCCTGAATGTGTGTGAAGCCCCCCTGATTTGGGCAGCGTTTAGCAGAGAGGCATCCAGGCTTGTGGAAGGGGGCTGTGGTGGAATCTCAGGTTTCAAACAGTGCTGGTGTCCTGGGACCAGTCCATGTCAAAGGGCCTGTCCCCGGTGAGCCATATTAGGGCCTTGATCCCCAATCAATCAGCACTGTGCTAAAAAGAATCCGCAACAAGACGGCAATTAAGCCCCACTGAGGACTTAACTAAACATGTGTGAGAGATAGAGTTTGTAAGAGTAACTGAGTGCGCAGTTCTTGACTCGATGTCTTATGTAGAAGTGTGAGCGTTTTCGTGAGACCCACTAATCAAATGTGGCCGTTCAAAGTATACCACAGAGCTCACAAAGTCTCTTTGAGCAGTATTTGCTTCTTTCTTGTGTACAAGTGTAACTTGATACGCACAATGGGATCATACAAACACACAATTAACAATGAAACCCAACCAAAAACTGAATGTAGAAACGAACAATTCCTTTCCCTTGTTTGGCACTTTACAGGGCTACTGACCAATCTAGAGATGTTGCAATATTGTTCTTGCTCTTGGTTGATGTAGGGGTTAGGAAAACTCCTCTTGCACAGTACTGCCCTTGTTGGCAGCTCTGAATAATGTCTCAGTGAGTTATTTTTTAACCGTGTTCTAAAATTTAAAAATAAGCTTAGCAGAACCCCCAGCGTTAGCCTGATGTGGAGCACTAAAGTGGATCAGTATGGAGTATGAATCCAAAATCTGAGTGGGCCTGTCATCCCTTCTGTCTGAGTGGGTGAGATCCTTGTGGTGTGGAGCAAATCATCATCGGTCCTGGCCGGCATCTCGGAACCACAGCAGCGTTGGCATTGAGGTGAGGAGAAGTGAAACGAAAATCGAGAGTCTCTTTATGCAGTTCACAGCCTCAGTTAAAGGCCTATAGTGACCAAAAACAATATTTATACTACACTGCAGGCAGCAGGGCCAGACAGGAGACTTGAGGCTCTTAAGAGACACTCCTAAGGACACCACCATGTTAAACTTTCTTTTTGACAAGTAAATTAGCAAAAATGAAACCACTCGTGTTCAATTTGAATGTACAACCAGAAAGAAATACTTAGCATAAGGATGCAAAACAGAGCTGAACATCTCCACTGGCCAAATACCAAAATGCGAAAATGACAAGTTGTAATTTTACAATTTGGGTTACTGTATTCAGTATATAGGGCTATTTCTGGACTCGGGGCAGTGACCTCCTCTAGTCCACAAGGCAGATTTTGTTACCTTCAAACAGAACAACGGGTTGCTACACACAGATTAACTAATCAGGCTGTAGCATTATGAAGAACATGAAGTTATGCTGCAAAGTGTTAACCGTTACGAGCTGCATCTTGTGAAGCATGCCGTCTGTTTACCCACTGTGCATCTCTCTTTTTTTGGCTAAAAAAGTTGTTTTAATCATTAAAATGTGATGGAGATGGGAAGAGACGAACATGAAAAAAGGGACCCTGCTCAGAGAAATTCATTGTAATTACAAGCAGCAGAAAGTCCGTAACAGCCTCCAACTCACCAACACACTGGCAGTGCAAATCTCACGAGACGGTGCCCGCGTCTACCCCAACTTCTTATCTAGCGGAGTCCATCTTTCCCATTTAATGTTAAGGTATCTGCGACTTATAAGTCCGTTTTGTGTCCACGTAACGTAAAGTCACCATAAAAAGACTACGAGGAAGTGACAATGACTGCGAAAACACAACAGCTTGCAACAGCTGATACAGATGTGCAGACCAATAGTGCAGATATAGCTGAGGGGAAAAAAATAAACACATGTAATAATAGTTCTTAAATAATTATCTAATTTTAAAAGCTTAATTACTGCTGAAATAAATACTTTGACATGTTGTTACTTTATCATGGAAGGCTTTTGAAAGCTTTGATGATCTCTGCCTGATAAAAACACCCCCATGGCAGGTTTTGCATTCTCTTACAGTTGCAAAACACACAGCAGTCACTGACACTGCTTGTATAATTACCTGCCATCTTCATAAATCATTTATTAATTAAACCGACATTGTAAACACAATGCCTTTCATTACAGCTGCTGCAGCACAGAAAACGGAAAAGAGGTTTCAGGGTATTAATCAATCTTTTATGATTATAGTACACATGCATTCTAATTCCTTTAGACAAGTCTATGCAAGGATCAAGATCAACTCAGTGTGACATCTTCAAGTCATTACACATTTTAGAAACTACTTCCTTAAACTAATTTGTCAATCAACCCCTGTAGTACTGTGGGTACACGCTACAGTCCGACTCACACAAAGTAAAGTCACTTTGTTTTTAACTCGTTGATTCTTCAACTATATAATTGGATTGCCAGTGGGCTGATGGCAACGCGGGCCTCGCAGTTTCTGTCACGTCAGCGGCAAGGTCAATTGAATCCAGTGTGTTGACAGCTGGCTAATTACAGAGTCATCCGCAGTGTGTTGGCTGATTTCTTGCTACATGGCCTCACACACAGACATACGGGATACGGTATATACACACATAATATGCAGGAAAAGTTGTGTTGTACCGAACTGTCTGAGTGTTTTACAGTTAAACACACCTGATTAGGGGAATCATTCCGAGTCTTCAAATTACTCCCAAATACCATCTCAACTGGTGAATTAATTGCAAACTTCCAAAAAGTAAATAAAGCTCTTACTGTATTACACAGATGAACATGTGCATATGCACTCAAGGCATAAATCTAAATCTAACAAGTAACAAACCTGAACTTTCAGGCACGTGTGCTTGTTTGGTTTGCAGTCAAGAGTTCTTCAATTAAGGTCTTTCTGTGTTTGAAGAAAAATACCTTTTCCAACAATGGTTGAAGCAAATGAAATAATGATTGACGAGAAGCAAGAAGCCCAAAGATTGGAGGAAAGGCAAAAAATAGGGAATCTGTTCTTTGTTAAATCTGTCTCTCCCTCATTCTCCATTACAGAGAGGACAGAGCAGAGAGAAAAGATGAGATTAAAAAAATAAGCTATTTTTGTAATTGCCTTTTCTTCCAATGCTGTGAGAAAAGCAGGGGGGGAACATTTTGAGAGACTTAAAAGAGCCTCGACAGCCAGGGTGCAGATGTATTAATCTTTTCAAACAGAGAGAAACCCGTCTATTATAAACAAAGACAGAGACTCACGAATCAGCTGCCGTGTATATAGCTTCCGTCAGCTTAGGGGATGTAGAAGCTTTAATCTACGTTTTTTTTAGAAATATAAAATTGGCAGTGCTTTTGAAATGATGAAATAATGTTCAAACTGCAATAACTAAATTCTGGTCAACTAGAAACAGCACAAACAACCATCTACTCTATGCTCATGTTGCTTATTTACACATTCACTATGTAACTATAGCCAGTTTCATATATGGACCTTCGGCCTTGCACATTGTGCAGAGTTGGGATTCGCACCTGTAACACACAGCTGGAGACCGTCCGACTCTGAAGCATCGTCTCAGGAGAAACTCATGTTAAAAAAACTCGGGCTGTGGGAAACAGTCTTTTATTCACAGCACACCGGAAGCGTGCATTTAGAAAAAAGTTTTGACTGCTGTGGTAGCCGAGCGATAGAAACGTCATCAACACACCCATTCACTCGCTATAAATCCTCCCGACAATTCAGGACAGAGCAGTGTTCTGCACGCACATAATACAGACTCTGTACTAGGGGGATCACAGGATAAAGTCCCGATAATGTGTAGAGCGTCTCACATAGTCAAAGTCAGGAGAATGTCAGGATTCCAGTGCATTGGTAAAAGAGGCCTTTTCACAACCAAATTACATATGATACTTTAACCTCTACCCTAATGATGGCCAAGTCTTCAAATATACTAGCTTTTAACTAGACTTTTATGTATGTTTAATTATTAATATTTATTCAAGTAAAACCAATAAAAGAACTTCAGCTACACCTCCTATCAGCTCACACGGCTACAGACACCTGAACGCCGCCAAATCCAGGAATCAAAGAACAAAATGCCACTGTGAGTGTTAATGGTACCACCCTCCACCGACTCTGCTAACACTGTTTTTTTTTCCACTCCCTTCACCCTCCCCCTCCCTCAATCATGGTCTTTTTTTTTTTCCCCCCCTTCAAATGAAAAAAGCGTGGCAGCATACATAGAAAGAGAAAACGAGACGGAGAAAGTTGGGGGTCTAATTCTGGCAGGCAAGACTTTTTTCCCCCCTCACTTGTGTTTGGTCTGGTCCTAAGAAAATATTTCCGGGAGGGGAGACGATGGAGGAAGAAGAATGAGGATGATAGCAAAAACTGCTGCCATGACGATGACGTTTGAATTTTAAATTAAATTCAGTCTGATTTGCTGTTATCAGTTTTAAATCAAAATGGGACTTAAAGGAAATTTTATACAGATTGAACAAACAAACAGCAATGTGTTAAATGAGTAAGTGCTGCTAAACAGATTTTATCTTCAGAAAGAGAACGACTCAAGCTGTTTCTCCCCGTTTCTAGTCTTTATGCTATGCTAAGTTAACTGGGATGGTGCCTCCAGTAATTTATCATTCCGACCCAAGAGTGAGGTTATTAGAGTGAGGTTTTTTCTTTACGTTCTGACCCAAAATCCTGCAATAATCACATATTTTGCTAAGCAGACAAAAAGACGACCAAACACACACACACAAAGCAAAAATAAACAACAAAAATTGATACAAATACTGAACCGGACTAAAACAGGCACAAAATAACACAGTTTCATCAGAGCTTCATCTGTTTTGTGTATCTTAAGTTTAGTTGGGTGGGTTTGCCTGTATGTGCCCAGAGACCGTTCTTCTTATAATTCATCCATGGCGGTTTCATTTTATTGTCTAGCTTCCAAATGGACACTCTGATCTCGACTTGCAATTTGGTTCAGAACACTTGCAATGTGACTTGGACTTGTCTTCGAGGATTTGAGATTTGTACTGACAGACTTCTTTCCTGACTCAAAAAACTGTCTTTAACGAGTTGGGACTTCAAACAAACAAAAGATGAAAAAAAAAAGCTCTGAAATAATGTCACAAAGCCTCTGCCTGAGGAAAAGTCTACTCGTGTCTCTGACTTTTCATTTTGGACACAAGCTGCCTGGACTGTGGCTGAAACCTCCAGGCTGTCAGCCTTAAGTTTGCCTGTGGCTACTCTCATAAACCAACCGTGAGGACATACTCTACATATACATACACACAGACACACACGGACAGCGAGGGCACAGACCCCAGAGTACTGTACATACTGAAAACCAATGTGGAGAGGATGGAAATGAGAGCACAGACCCGAGCAAAGACAACAAACACTGTAGGATACACAGTTCATGTTATGTTCAGGTTCAGCAAGGTGGGTGGCAAGAAAAATTTCCCTAAATTTGTAAGTAATATTTGTGGCTAATTTTATACCAAGAGAATGAAAGTAACTGTGTTCACAAGCTCGGGAGTGAGGGGTAAAGGAATGGCAGAACGTAAATGAATATTCTTCATTTAAAGTGACAGACTGCCGCTCCACGTCTTTTGAAAGCACGCGAGTCGAGCAGCAGAGGTTTTGACGTTTGAACAGCTGTGTTATGAGGTAAGCAAGACACAGGTCATCACGTGTCATCATTAGGTGACCCCGTCTTCCAGACGACTGCCACCTTAACTTTACGGCTAATAATTTGGCTGTGACACTAATGACGAGCAGCAGTGACGATCGGCCCACCACAACCACAGCTCCGACACTGCTAAATGAGGCCCCCTGTCTATTTAAATAAAGTCTGTAATGACTGTAACGAGACTCAAGATCAGATGGCTGGTCTTTGCTCGACAGCAGTACTTTGCTTTACAAGTTGGCAGGGGAAAAAAAAAAAAAAAAAAAAAAAAACAACCCAAGGAAAAGTTAATTTATTCAGACTTGCACGGTTTAACTTAGTCTCTGATGTGTTCAAGCTGTAACACAATGAGTTTGATGTTAAAAATGTTGAGATTAAAGCTGTCAATTAAATGAGGTAAGACATTTGGGTGGAATTTAATTGACTGGAAAATTTCCTCATTACTGTATATTAACATACTAACACAACATTACAACAGCTAATCGTTTTCATCACCGCTTTAATCCTGTGAGCGCTTGTAAACTTTTGCAGCCTCAGAAATTGCATCAAAGATGCACTGTGGTCTTGAAGCAGCTGCAGAAGGACATTTTACATGCCCGACTGGAAAAAAGTGTCACTGGGCAAACGAATGCACTCTAAATTTAATGTGTTCACATATATAGTCGCAGAGTTGTCCCTTGTTATGACCCTGTGATTTTCAAGGACAAGATTCTCAGAGCCACTTTGGTACCTTTTGCAGGTGATGGTTGCATCAGATCGTGACCTTTAGCGTGCACTAGGGCGGTTTGCACCACAGAGTAAAGATGCTGGAATGTCTGGACTGAACCTGCTGCCACCGCAATCTGACTCAATAAGCTTTTTTAAATGGATGGATTTATATGTATTCATATCTGTCTGGTCCCCACTGAATAATTATTTCCTACTCTGCTCGTTCACCATGTATATAATGTATAGGTGCTTTGTCTGCACCACCTGTAGACTACCCTGATGAACTCCCTGTGGCGAGTTGGTATAATAAAGATGATTCTATTAGTCCACCAGTGTTGGACTCGCACTACTTGATCTCCTTGTTGACTGCTGAGGTAGAGACAGTACACATCTCTTATGGGTGGATTTCTGTAAAATCATAAACAGAAAATCCATATAAAGGTCCTAATAATGATGCTCAAAATTTAACAATTACTTGTCCAAATTTTTGTCCAAAATGAAACTGCTGCAAAGTCATCTGCACATATGATTCCAAGTGGACTACAATTTTCTAAAAAGATGGTAATATGTGCCTAGCTGGCAATGTCATCCAGATAATCTCCCTCAATTATAATCTTCATTTCATTTTCCATTTTAGTTTATTTCCAGCATCTGCACAGCTGTAGTGTGCCACCATCTCATCGATTAGTCTTTCTCATTAAGATATGCCTCTAGAAATCATCTTGTGGTTTCTTTGTCAGCCAACTGTCTCATCTTTGAAACAAGCTGTAATTTAGCTGCACAGGAAAATCAAAAATTAAAACATGTAAACAAGGGAATGACAGAAACAGATGTTTGAAAGGAGTATGCTCAAATGTTCACATGTGTACGACTGTGCATGTCCTCGACTCATTGGAGTTACTAAGTGTTTGATTTAGTGAGTGTCTGATGTTCACTTTGCGCCAGCAGTTTTGATTCACAGAGCACTACACGGAACATGGCAGCGATTCTTGCTCTAATGTCACTGTGGAAAATCATCCAACTTAACTCTTTTGATCCTGCAAAAATCAAATGAGTTGGGAAAGTTCGCAGAGTATTATTCCATAACACATGGAGACATCAAAACAAAAGGAAAAAAAATAAAATAACTCACCACACTCAAAGTAAACTTTATTTTATGAGCAAAATATTACTATTGCGATTTTTTTTTTTTTATGGCAGCTGAACGGGAGACTATTAAAATATAACAGAAACCACAGAGGCACTTAAGGTAAAAGACATCAACTCTTATTGTTCTAAGTTTTTAAGTTGTGTCCTGTTTTCTTTCTGTTTTCTAATTACAGTTGGCTGAAAGTAAACTAACCCAGTTCCTCCAGTATTACGAGGATTAGTGTATTATAGAATCCACCCAGTGGGTTATGCAATATCCTATTAAATATTCATTTAGCCCCACTAAGTCCTGTACCCATAAAGGGAAAATTAAAGAGTGGGACTTATTATGCTGTGTGTTTATTTAGAATATCCTGTAGAGACTTAAGGGTGTTTCTTTGCAAGCAGCCAATGAAGACACAAAACAGAGCAGCATTTTCCAGTTTCCAGTCCAGACTACATCGAAAGACTGCAGGCAATAAATTAACAAACTGTGGGGACGTTGTTGGCAATGTTAGATGCTCTTTAATCTGTTTACTAAATTATACCTTTAACGAAATTTGTACTGCATCCTTCAGTCTGTTTTGGTGATCCAGGGCCACATTTGCAAAGAGTAAGCTGTGATTTTCTCACATTTCACTAACCGAGACAAATATAATACTTAACGACCAATGCATGAGCAGGCACCAGTTCTGTAGGCCTCGCAAAAAGAATATATCTGCAATTATCAAGGAATAAACATTTTCCAAAAAAAAAACTCATCTGAATACTGCTCACAAAACAGTTTAGTGAGAGGGTGCCCCCCTTTGCATTCTGCAAAGTACAGCATAACTATAGTGAGAAGCAACTTACGTCGGCCTTCCTGGCAGAGACGAAGGGACAGGATCTGGGAAAGAAGACAAAGGGAATTCTTACAACAGGATAAACAATATTGCTTCCAGACATTTCACTGTGCAAGCTGCCAACGACAAGCAAGAATGAGTTGAGATGAGTGTTGCTAAAAGGAGCCAGATCTCTAGCAGGGGGAGATAAATAGAGAGCAAAGTCATTAGCTGCTATTCCAGTACAGGAACATATCGATCCGTAAACTTAAACATGAACTGAATGTGAATAGTAAAAGGTGGCCTGTTCGGCTTTTCTACTGCATTTTCACAAATCAGGAGAAGTCAGATACACATAAATGATAATTGGACATGTGTTATTAAATCCATTTTCTGCTCTCCAGTGTCTTAAAATTGGATAGATAGTAACTGCTATGTTGTGGTGTTTGACACATCCAGTTGACTAATCCCAAGCTTCTTAACTGCTAAGAACACTTCCTAGTAAATCACGGTACAGAACCAAGTAGTTTATTTAGTACCACCTTCTGAGTTATGCCAAAGTGTACCTTCAGGCACTTGTCTTTTTGGCAGGCGGAGGACAATGAAAACAAGAACAGAAGCAAGAACAAAGGGTAACAGTACAGTTATGAGTTGAAAAGTTCATGTAGGGGGAAAAGGTCAAATTGTGAGCCAGCGTGTAAAACTGAAAATGCTTGTCTGGCAGTTTTAGCTCTCTGGAACCATCACCGATCTTATGTTTCTTACTAAATTTGACAAACAGGACGCCCGTCGTGGACACGACCCCATGGCTGTTGGTGGCCACGCACTGGAAGTAGCCGGTGTCAGTAGTGTCCAGGTTCCGAATGCGGAGGCGTGATCCGTATGGCGTGGACCGGAAAGAGACCCGCCGTGGTTCCTGCATGACGGGGGCGTCATTCTTCAGCCAGCGCACAGTAGGTGGTGGGTTGCCTGACACACGACACAAGAGCTCGGCTGTTTGGCCCAGAGAGGTGGTGATGTTGTTCATGGGAGCTTCAAGTCGGATAAAGAAGGGCCCTGGAAGACACAGAGGAATAGCAGAGTTTAAAAGGAAGACTAGGAGGGTGATAAGAGAGGAGAGGGACACATAATGGACTAGAGACTATGAAAAAGGTACAAGGCCAATTGAGAAGAATAACAAGGAGTGAGATGATAGAGGAAAAGTCAAAAGAAAGTGCGTTACACAAAGCCAGGAACCGCGATATAATATCAACCAGCACTTACTGCAACAACAGAGCCAGGTTTTTAAAAAGACACATGCTGCCACATAAAAAAAATAAAGAAAATGTAAAACAACTCAGTGTTTTCAATCACACATATTAGAAACCTGGGTTTGCAAGATATTTTGTGGTTGCCAGTGTGGCGACACCTAATCCCACTTTTCATCATGGCTGTATGATGCCAGAGGGCTTTCCTCTGGTTGTGCATGAGGCCATGAACATCACCTGTGTCGTGGGTACTGTACATTTTCGTCCAAAGGAACTTTAGAGAGTGAACATAACATTAACGGAACCCACAGAAATGGCCCAGTGTGACACAGATGAGTTCAAACTAATATTCATAATTATCTCCAGGACCACATTTTTCCTTGAGGTGGTCAGAGAGAAAAAAAGAACATCTTGAGAGCAATCTAAGAGTTTAATGTGAAGGAAAAACATTTGTGTTAATGTCATGAAAAATCTGTGGAAAGTTCCTTCAAACCCAAAACCCATCTTAGGTATGCAGAAATGCTCCTGGTCACACAAACCAGCCAAAACCAACAAAGCAGGAAAAGTACATGCAGAGAAATCTCAAGTACTAGTAAGATGAACTCCTGCGTTTGTGTTTGTGTGTGTGTGGCAGAGGAGTAAAACTAGAAGCAAAAACGTACACGTGCAAGTACACTCATACATTTAAATATACGTGAAAACCTGAAAATGTATTGAAGTTAATATGTTAGTAAATTAAATAATAAGAAATCGGAAACTACCAATTACCCTTCAGTAGTCCAGTCTTGCAACCAGGGTTTTCCCTACAAGGGCACAGCTGTCATCTCCAAAGCTGCTCTCTGTCTTACACTCTTAATAGATCCGGTTATTCTCTGGTGTTTATACATACTTCATACTTACATGTAGCAAAACGAAATGAAAGAAAAACATCTTGATAGAACGGTATTAAAAAAAAAAAAAAAAAGTCTGGTAAGAACAAAACCTGAATTCAAACAGTTTCCTGGAACAATAAGTACAATGATGTTTGTACAGATACAGTTTTTCTCCTCTGAATGAAACCGGCCAGACACTCTCTCCTCTCCGTTCAACTGAACGCAAAACTATGTCCCACCTGAGAAGTTGTATATGAGGCAAAAGAAAAAGCCCTAGAACAATTTTGTGTCTGCAAGACAGCTGATGTGTTGAAGTCAAAGTGTGATTTAGTATGAACTGGCTTCCAAAAAGTGACTCATCATTTAACACAGAAATGTATAATTAGTGAAGTTCTTGCAATTATCATCTGCTCTGGTTAAAACCCGCGGCATAATAATAACGATGCCTCTCTCACTTTTAATCAACACCTTCGACTCTGAATAAACTTTATAATAACTTCACGGACAAAATCAATATAGTCAAAAAGAATGTTGTCATAAAAAAAATTCAAAGTGAATTATGTTAATACATGCCTGAGTATTTGTAAAATGATCTTCTTACACAGCACTTTTATTCAAAATGCTGCATATCCACCCACTGAGCTACAGCAGCCCCAGAGGACAATTCTTGACGATCGGTACCGTTCGGCATTCATTGGGTTTGAACACACTAGGAGAAAAAAGGGGAAATCACCTCCATTCAGATTACCAATAACTGCATAAATTAAGCGTGGGTGTTTCCGACAACTTTACAGAAAGTGTAGGCTGCAGCCCCCTAACACAAACACAGGAAATGGTGCTTGGGACGCCTTTTGGTTGCACGTACAGTTCGTCCGACACCTGTCGTGAGTTGTGTAAAATGAGTGCCAATGACGTGTTTGTTAAAAAGTTGGCACGTTTGTCTCGCCACACAGTCTGTGTGTGTGTGTGTGTGTGTGTGTGTGTGTGTGCGCTTTGCAGAGGGTACAGCATACACACACTCACACTTTCCTGCCTAAAACCTCGGGCTTAACACAGCGATGTGGTACTAACACGTGTGTGACAATGCGAAGAGTCTCCCACCATCGACCTCCACCCACCATTTGTTTTCATCTGTCCTTCATTCTTTACATACACAACAGTCTCCATTATGATATGTACAGTCCCGTCTCTCCAGCACATCAAACCGAAACTAGGAAAATAATATTTTTTAAGATACCATCTCCACCATTATCTACTTACTTCGCTACTCCCTCTCTGTGTGTGTGCTTCAGCTGCAGACACTAAGACAAATATTATTGAGCTCGGCAGTTTCTGCAGTTAAATTGTAACTTTAGTTTTAAACTTTGTTTACTCAGCTGCTTGGCTACAATGTACTTTGCTTTATTTTTCAATTTAATCTGTCTACTCTGATTTTGTTATCGTTCGTAATCACTTTAAATGTCACGAGACAACTGTAATAATACTGAGGTGGAGGACATGACTCTATTCTATCTATATTGAGCATGGCTAATTTCATAAACATCAATAATATTTTCTGTCGTGTCGTTTACACAGAATTGTTCACGAGCCAATTTAAACTACCTGCAACATTACATTTTACATGTTCCCGTGCCATGACTGAAGGTGTGAAAGAGTATTTGTGTAAAACATTACAACTCAGAAAATGGAGAAATGCATTTCAAGTTCAGAAGTTCTACCCTCTGCCTACGCAAATCAACTCCCACATCTGTGACTATGCAGCTACTGTAAAACCTTACAAAAAAATACACACACACACACACACTAACAAAGATTTCAACATGCACATGCTGACAACGGTCACAGAAGTGTGTAAATACACAAACTAGCGGAACCTCAGCAAGTTTCATGGGTGATATATTCATCCTACTGAGGATACATGACAGCTGCCCATGTCTACTCATGCTGCTGTGTGTGGGTGTGTGTTTTCATTTCGACTTCATGTCCCAACTATCGACACAAAGTCCCGGGGGTCTGCTAGAAATCTGTACCCACACACTTACAGCATGAGGGTAAAACCCCACCTACATGCTGATGCTACATTTCACAGCCTTAATGTGCGTGTTGATTATATAAAAATAAAAAGTACTTTACATTTTAAATGAGAACAGACCCGCTCTTAACAGACAAGTGTTTTGCCAAAGGTGGGAAGGTCACACAAAGTGAGTCACTTTATCACCGTCTCATTAGTGGAGTTGATGGAAAAGAAAATGGTTTTTGGAGCTGTGTGGCTGCACACCTCATTAACTGCTATAATAACGTACAATAAAGCAATGAGGAGCAAAAAGGGGGAAAGAAGAGACAAGAGGAGAAGATGATGATGAGAAGTGAAGAGGACAAAGAGAACAACAAGTAATTTAGCTGCAAGGATGTCCTGCCAACATCTGTGCAACAAAGCCACTCTGTATATAACTGTCCCGTGGTGAAGGTTGTGGTATTTGGCACCCGGAGTACTGTGAAACTCAAGCCCTGTCCCTTTAATGCAGCAGGCAACTTAACGGTGCCCTATCATCAGCCTGCTTTTCTTGCACTGTTTTTGTACAATGCGACACTTACAAACAGGCACACCCGCACAACTGCAACACACACACACACACACACACACACACAAACCTGGATAACTCACACTATGCATTTTGATTTCACCAGTTGCCTCACACATGTGAATGTATGTCTTCAGTGTAGAGCCGTGCTGGGCATGCTGCTCTCAGCAAGACACAGGTTGAGAAACCTGAGTGGCTGCACAGCTAACCAAACATGCTCAGTGGATACGCCGAGGAGCTGGGACTGTAGTGCTGCCAGCTACGGCTGAAGGTGAATTTCATTAAAGTTGGGTCACTCTCCAACAGAGAGGGAAAGAGGGGGAAGGAAGTGAGAGAAGAAAAAAAAAAAAACAGCACAGAATGAAACAAAGAAACAGAAACAGAATGAAAGAAAGCCTGAGGGAAAATAGGTTCATTAAACTATCATCACCTCTGATTTCAGCCCAATAATGAGCGTCTTTCAGCATGAAAACTTCCTGCTACTGATGCGTACTGATAGAGCATCGCTACCTGAATGCTGTCTGCTCGGTCAATCAAAACCATTCTCTGCCTGCAGACAAAACAAGGGGTGCAATCACCATTCACCCATCAGATAAGAAACAGATGTTAGTGATGGGTCTTAGCTCAAAATAACAAAACATGCACACAGACACCCACACAGATACAAAACTTTGAGAATGTGCATGCACACAGGCAGCCTTTGTAGGTTTTATATTTCATGTTGTTGTGGAAAAATTCAACTGTCTCTATGATTTGTTTGGAGCTACTCCACATTGTATTTATGGCTTTTTAAACATCCTTGATTGGTCACCAAAATCATTATCTTGACTAAACTGCTCAATCACGTCCAGGCACTACTGTCTTCGTTCTTGCCTGTGTGTTTAACAACGTCTGCTTTTTGTGTACACAGATTCTGTTGTGGGGCGGATGTTGTGGCAGAGCTGGCTTTGCAACAGATAAATTAAGCAAACCAGACAAAATGAGAGAGCAACAGTAAAAGGTCAAGTTCAGCGAAAACTCTTGTTGAAATTATTCCAAGTCGGGCTGTCTTCGGGCGAGCTAGACGGATGTCAGGTCTCTTAGCAGAGAGTAAACTGAGGTGGTGGGGGGGTGGTGAGATTTGACCGATAACTTTGTTTAAAAAGTGTTTAAAAAAGCCCAGAGATCTATGGATCTGTCCTGCTGTTCTGACAGAAGAACAGCAGTTTTTAATTTGGCTTCCATCAGGATCTGATGACCTAAAGCTTGGCAACTTAAAGAGATGAGACCATCCTCACCACAAACAAATGTATTAAAGATAAATGAACAAACTGTAAATAGGAGAGCTAAGGAGCCTCTAAGACATTTAAGGCCACACTTCAGATTTATTGGGTTTCCCAACCAGGTAAAGGGGATGTGGTTAAAAAAATGTGATCATGATTTATTCCCCCCCCCCCCTCAGTGTTCTGTAGGATTCAGGATTTAACCAATTCTTTTTCGGTTTATATAAATTCCAGGCAAATTGTGATTACAAAATAGGTTTATTAATATGTGTAACATCAACAAAAGAAAATTATAATTAGGAAGGCTGTTCACCTTTTATGAATTGCAAAGAGGACGGTCCCTCCTGGATTTCGTGGACCTTTTTGCGATTGTTGCAACATAAAATAAAGGATTTCTAAAAGAAATCGTGATGCATGTTACAATGGTTTTATGAGGTTTTAAACTGCAAGGTTGAGCACAATTCACAGAGGACCGGTTGAATTGTAACATTACAAACACCTGGATGGACTGAAAGGATGTGAACATATCACCACGTAAAGCTTGTAAAAGATGTGTTCACCAGTTTTCTTGCATAAAGCTGAGCCCTGCTAAATGCTCCTATCTGAGAGCTGTCCAGGAAATCTTGGAAAGGTTAGTGTGTGTGTGTGTGTGTGTGTGTGTGTGTGTGTGTGTGTGTGTGTGTCTATTTACCATTACTAGAGCCATTCCATGAAGTGGTACTGAGCACACTGGGGTCTTGGGCAAACTCAGACCCTGCAGACAAAGAAAATGGGGAAGGGCATTAGCTCTGGGGTCTCACCAAGCTACTGTACAGAAGTTAAAAAAGTTATTGTTCAACTGTTTATTTAGTTCCAAACTCAATTTACTTGATGGATCATGAATCCAACAAACAAAAATATTAATTGTTTGTAAGGTTTTTGTGTCGTTTCAA
Organism: Channa argus; assembly: GCF_033026475.1. Taxonomy (NCBI): domain Eukaryota; kingdom Metazoa; phylum Chordata; class Actinopteri; order Anabantiformes; family Channidae; genus Channa; species Channa argus. Next base: position 18,852,343 of record NC_090204.1, read on the forward strand.
AACATGGTTTCAGGGGCTGCAGTGAAAGAGAGGTCATGCAACTGCAGAAAAATAAAAGAAATGCTGATTATTGGTCGGCAGCTTCCCCTGCGATTACCTTAAACAAGCTTCTGGGACTTGAATGAGGAAAAACAATGTGTGGAAACATCTGTCTGGAAATGAAATAATAGGTGTCCCAGTCCCAGCATAGTGGCAAGACGACAAACTAACCAGCTACAGCTAAACACACCTGAAAGTGATTCCAGCATTTTCCATTAATGTCAAAGTTGAACAACAGGATAAACACATGAATGGTGCAAACACATAAGTTGCCATTCTTAAAAGATAAAGCCCACTGGTACCATAACATTGTACGTTTGTTAGTGCCGATCAAAGTTTTCAATGTATAACAGGGAGGCTCTCAGCGAGCCGTGTGGACCTAATGCTGCATTATTACCAGCTGACGACAGAACGCTCCTCTGGTTTTCATTACAGGAGAGAAGGGAAAGAAAACGGGCTTCAGTGTGCATTGCCACGGGTCGTAAGGTGATGCTAGACAAACGAAAAAACCTGTACAGGATTTTAAAACAAGCAAAAAGCACAAGGGCAGACCCTGAAACAGTCACACTCTACACAAAGTAAAGTATAACCCAGTTACAATTAGCTGCAAGACACTAATCACTTCTGACCATTAGGCACCCCCAGTGTGTGTGTGTGTGTGTGTGTGTGTGTGTGTGTGTGTGTGTGTGTGTGTGTGTGTGTGTGTGTGTGTGTGTGTGTGTGTACGTTTTTGTGCAGGCTGAGATGGTCTTTAATGATGAACGGGCATCTGGCTGCCTGTCAATGCACCCTGCAGTCACAAACATACAACATGTTAAAAATAAAACACCACATGTTCTCACAGTGTTGTGTGCATGCATGTGATTCCTGCACATGTAACCTGCACTTAAATATGTTTCAGCAGCAAAACAACATCATAAAAGTTTCAAAACTCTCTGCATTCTTGAATTACCAGCTTGAAAACAACGCGGTTACATGTGCAGGTGGACAGTCAGGGAATGAGAGAGTCAGGGAGAAACAAGACCAGGCGCCTGACACAGGGTCATGTTAATTGGGTGATAATGTGCCGTTTCACACGTGCTGTGTCACGAGGGTAACGAGTGCTAGTGAAATGAGATGTGTTAATGAGCAGTGCTTTGGGCCTCTGCACCTGTTAGTGAGGGGGCTCTGGAGGTTTGGCAACTGAGTCCTAACAACTGTCTGGCAATTTTTATGGTCAAGATTGTTACAGATCTGTAGCATGTGATAAACACAGATGGGTTTTGTAAACTAGTATTTAATTTGCATTCACACAATGGCTTACTTCACATACTTGCAGTCCACACAAGTTACTGGAACCCAAGTAAGGCTACCAACATGAAAGTGTGTTATATTGAAGCCCTGGCCCCAAGGTGAGTCTACATTTCCTCTGTGCTTTGAGTTCATAGACTTTAAGAAGTGCAGAGCTTTGTGTTTTACAACGAAAGAGGAGCGAGGACCTTTCAGCTCTCTAGTCTCGCTAACTCAAAGCTAGTCAAGTGCAGCCAGGTGAGAGTTCAATAGAGGTTGCTGGGCATGGAAATGTGGACAGAATGTGAAGGAGGCAGGAAGGAATTTCAAACAAAATAGAGGAAAAGATGAGCATCACAGTCTCCAGCTTTGCGATTCTCTATTGACGTGGCCTTAACCTGTTCGTTGCTGTTGTTTTTGCTTCCAACATGTAGAAAAGTCAAAGAATGTAAAGTACATGCTCAACACAACCACAGGACAACAGGTTTACGAGAGGCCAGATACTCTGTCTCTGTATATGTGGACAGACTATTAGGGAATGTGTTTTTTTTTTTCTTCTTTAGGACCAAAAAGAAGCGATTTCTGTGACGTTTGCAGATATGACAGTTGTTCAAATTGACGAGAGGTTATTCGCTCATTTCTCTCTCTTATTCACTATATCATTCCCTTATTTAGGTCACATCTGTTAGTCCTCTTTCACTGAGACAATCATCTGGAATATCTGGGATGAATTGCAGAGTAATTTTGAGATTAGCTTTCTAATGTTTCGCAGCAACAGAGGGAAGCAATTGTATCGGGCTTATTTGTTAATGAGGGGCTAAAAATAACCACCTTTACAATGCCTGTGTCAGTTTAGATCAGCAGTTGTGGTTTTGTACCCTGATTGGATCACAATCCTGATTCTGATAGTTCCACATATGTTAACTGGATCTGTGTATTACAAGGACCCTCATCTGACAATATTAATCTCTAGTAGGGAGGAATAGTCTGGTTTAGATGAAAGCAGGAAAGAGGAAGAAACTATTACTTGAGTATTCCAGTTCAAAACTAAGGAAATTCCATCATACATGTACACAATGTCTGTCTTTGAGCTGAGACTGTGGTTAGCATCTTTTATCCAATCAACAGAAACAGGATTCTTTAAAAAAATAACCCGATTCAAGTTGCCTAAACCCCACTGACCGTCATCATGGTTGTTTTGTTGGTGGTCTGTACAAGCCCATAGCTTGCTGGTATATGCGTTTCTTTTTCTGCATGTCGCCCAAAAAACTGGGTCATGTCAGACAATAGTGAAATGTACCCATCTTTTATACGACACCGACTACACAATAAAGCGCATTTGTAAGAGAAATACAAATTTCAACACTTAAAAGTTAAACTTTTGGTAATGTATGGAACTTTAGCATGCTGCTGAAAACCCAAATTGTAGAGTAATGTCTCCTCAACTAGCTTTTTAAAAGCAATACAACCTGGGTCTAGATTGTGCACATATCTCCATAACATGTACATAGTGATACGTTGAACTTCAGAGGCCCTTTGGTTATGTCAGTGAACATATTTCAATTATCTGGATGGCTGACAACCTTTATTATAGTATCATTTTTCCCTCTTGGCTGGTGTGAATACAAGTATAACTTTTAGAGGCTCCTCTCATTTGTTATAGCGTACCACTAATTTGCCATCCTAGAGGCAATAAACGTAGCACATTAAAGGGCCAATGCCCCTGAGGAGTCCAGACATCAAACCGGCACACAGTAAAGAGCAGCTCCTGATCCCCATCCAGCTGTATTAGGCTTATGGTGATAAACATCACGCAGCGACATGAGCTTAACCCTGATAGAGCTCTGAGACTTTGGTGCGACTTTATTGGGACAGCAGCATATGGGGAGTTAGTGGAGAACTCAGAGGGATGGGAACGAAGGAGAGGCGGGAAGTAAAGAAATGGAGAAAGTGAGAAGGGAGGGAGCCTCTGAGAGCAAAAGCAGAACCAAATCAGAAATGTTCAATCTGAGCAGTTATGTGCAGGAACTACAGTAATATGCAGTTATATGGTCTGGGGGGCTGTGTTTGGAGACAGAGTGGTTGGTGTGGTGAGTGAGACTGATGCATGAGCTCTCCCGCTCTGTTATTAGGGCCTCTCCCACGGTCCTCTTGCATCCCTATTAGCTGGAAACCTGACCTAATTCAGGGGTTATCTGGAAGAACGGCAAACCCTCCATTTTCGCAGTGCAGCTATACAGCAGCGATATTTCTGCCTTAAAGAGGTGACACATAAACATAAAGACTGTAGATGAAGACAGTACGGGAGTGATGATCATTTCCATCACGGGTTTGTCTCCACTGGATCTCTGGTTCTGTCCCCCACATTTCTATATGTATTCTGCTCCAGGTTCGCCCACTTTGTCTTTACATCTTTTCATGTGATGTTCTCAATTGCTTGTATAACCCACTGTTCAAAAAAATAAATAAATTCACGTGAACATCTACTCACATCATATAACCGAATGTGCAGTTCCAGACAATAAAAAAAATGAGCCATGAATCCCGAACCACACTATCTTGGGTTCCAGTTGCCTTAATGAATTATTAGAAGAATTAGGTGCAAGACTGGAAAATGAGCGGAAAGTTACAGTCTTGGCAGAAGGACATGGATGTGAGAGGATAAAGATTTTTCATTTCGAGAAAAAGAGAAAAGTGAGAGAAGAAAAGTGACTGAGAACGGCAAAAGAGAGTAGAGTCATAGGAGATAAATGGAGGAAAAAAGGACTTGGAAAATTGGAGTGTAGAAGAAAAGACAGCAAGAGAGAGAATACGAAAAAAAAAAATGTGCGTCATAATAAACCCAGAGTTAGGGTGCTTGTAAAATCTGCTTTGAAAGAAGAAGGTTTCTGTTCCACCAAGGAGAGTGCAGATTTGCCTTGGCTGGAGGTTTCACTCCCTGTCATTGTGTCAGACGTGAAAAACTGTTCGCACTGGTCACTCGTGGCCATTACAGAATCAAAGAAATTGTGGCCAGTGGAAAGAATGATATGGAAATTAGCTTCACGACAGAAAATGCGGTAGCCGATGTTGCTTTTAGTCACTCAAATAAAGAGAATAAACGATCGGTTTTGTTATGACTTGGTTTTTATTTTTGTAGTTCTGGCTGTCCTGTCTTGTGGTTATGGCACTGCTGTCCTCTCTGAAGTACATATGGCATCTAAACGTCACTGCTCTATGGTGTGAAATGTTGTAAAGAAGCTCAAAGGCAGCAGATAAGCAAACCTAAACTTATTATGGGCTATGTGAATTTTGTGTATACACAAATGCACCGTAAATTACTCCGATGCACTTGCACTTTCACCACTGCACGTGTGGGGGAGTTTTCTGTCTGTATGTTTGCTCACATGCACGAGGGAGGAATGAAGTATTTTGATTTGAACTAATATTTTGTATTGTGTACAATAATTTTACAATTCATCCTCCAAGTTCTTCCAACCACATTTTGGTTGGAACATGTTTGAATGTGGCTAATAGATCCTGGATCAAATGAGTAATGCTGGATGTTCTAATCCTGGATGATGCTATTTGGTTATGTCCTTCAAACCCACTTGAGAAGCGGATTAAAAAAGCTGGATTTAATCATCTGGGATTACTGTGTGCGCTCTTGTGGTTGTGGACTAGACCATAAATATTGACACTTGAAACCATGATCAGCAATCTTCTCATCGGATATGTGCTAATAATAAAAGACAGAGAGAGAAACAGAGACAGAGAGAGTATTTTTTTTATACCCCAGCAAAACAAGAGATTTTGATGGAGGCTTTAAGAGTTTAAAACTGAACAGCAAAAAGGCAGAAACATGGACCTATAATTATATCTGAATAAATAAATTTATGTCATGTCTAAATCATAGTAACATTATGAAGCTAACACAATAATCCACAGATGAAGGAAGGATCTGACCAGTCAGTTAAGTCGTTTGCAGTTTTGTTACGCAAGAAAGACCGAGAGGAAAAGATAGCAGAGTTCAAAAATACTGGGTACCTGTGCATGTATTGATGTGTGTGCCATTAAAATTGCACCTGCGTGTGTGTGTGTGCACAGGTGTTTGTTCCCAGGCTCCACTAGAGTGTATAAAAGAATAAAAGCAGGCCCAGTTTAGGGACTGACTGTTCACCTGAGGACATCATGGACCACAGAACACAGGAACTACTCTCTCTCTCTCACTCTCACACCACCCTGCATCGCTAGACCTACTCTGTCTGTAACCTTATAAGCGCAGAGAAGTGGGTGAAAAAGGGGGGGGTGGCGGTGTGGGATGGTGGGTGACGGTGGGAGTGGGGAGGGGAGATGTGAACAGGGTGGATGACAGGAGGCTGTTTTGACCTAGGCCTTTATGGATCAGAACAATAGACAGCAAGAGAAAGAAAGCGCTTGAGTTTCAACAGCCATTTTCTTTAACATAGAAAACAGATTAACAACTGTTGTTTTACACAAATCACAGAGCTGAGCTCAGATTATAGTACAGTATACTGTATATACAGTAAATGTTTGGAAAGCTGAATAGCTTGACTGTTTCTGAAAGCGATCAAACATCAACCCCTGACTCTGTTTGAGCAGCTATTTCAACCAGTGCAAAGCTACTTCAGATGAACAGCACAGGAGGAATTAACCAGACCTGAAAAAACTGCTGTTACCCAGTATACATCGGTCCAGGCTGGGGATTGGAGCCAAGTGGACAACAGTTTTTTTAAGAGGATAAGCCACTCTTAAATTGAAAGAGCCCTGTTGAAGTTTTTGTACACTGGCTGGTCTACAGCAGATCCTGACCTATGACCTCCCTGGAGGTAAGAGGCCAAAAAGAATTTCCATAGAGCCATCAGTGGGGATTTTGTGGCCTCAACCAGTAGTTTAATGCCATCTCCAAAACTCCACCACCACTCTTCCCACTCTTCCTCACCACATGAAACACAAACAGAGGGAGGAGGGCTCCCACTGTGTGCACTGAAACCCAATAGTCACTTCTCTCCCACAACATGGCCAAATTGGGTAGCACACAGCACCAAGGCCAAGTCATATGCTGAAAACATGAATATCATGACATAAAAATGATGAGGGGCTGGTTGTAATTTTGGTACCATTGTAAAATATTCCATATAGGAAATAAGATCTCAGACAATTAAGGACAATACGATACAGGATGAGAAAACACAACGGCGACACAGTGAGCCCGAGTATATTCAAGTGGTTTTATTTCTATAACCTTGTACAATAAAGGCAAATTAACGAGCTAATACATTTTCTAGTCTCGCTCTCGGAATGACTTAATGCAGCACTGATGGCTCTGCAGAAGCCCTGCCTTGCCCTATTTGGACTCTGTGGCCTCACAGGTTAAACGGTTAATGGATAAGCCCCTGCTGTCCCCGGGAGGCTCTGCAATGGAAACCACGCAGATGCATAAGGTCTGCTTAAACCATTTTGGGTGAGGCTCCCGATCGGCTCACGTTACCAGCGGTGTAAGCAGGCTAGCGAGGAATGTGCACAAGCATGTTACCACCTACTGTGTAGCTCATCTGTTTTCACCTGACAGGTCCGGTACAAGTGTGTGAGTGTGGGCCTGGTCAGATAAGACTGAGCCCTGAGACCTCAACATAATCCACAGATGCAACTGTCTGTTCATCTGCCTGTGGAATGCGAATGGAGTCGTCACACCTGTGAGGAATCTATGATTTAAGACCTTACGTCAAACTCAGTCAGGCTGTCTGTCTGTCCTGTTGGACATTAATACTGTCATACTGCATGGCTTTTCATACGTGACTTTTCTGTAAATAGTGCAACATGTGTGTCAACAGTGTTCATGGTGTGAATAAGACACATGCCGTGTTGCATGGACAATGATCTGTGTGTGTATATATAATAGCTCAGGTGCCAGTAATCCAAGATTCCTAGAGAATGACAAATTAAAAAAGAGAGGGAACGTCTGGATTATGCTGGTGGATTTCAAACGTGACTTGGATTTAGACATCATGTGACCACAGTTAAGCTAGGCTCCTTTTTTTTTTTTAACATCCATCAGAATTTCTTCACTCACCAGGCCACATCTACCCTTGTCTGCAGGATAAATAATGACTAAAAAATGTTAGCAGGCTGGATTAAATCAACGAAGCATATTTAGGCCAGGGACCATTAATGAAACGCAGAGCGTGACCATTTCAAACTAAGGATGTTTGATTTAAATGACACAGTGCACAGTGATGGTGCAATTTGGAAAACATTAGCATTGGTCTGTCTTCCATCAGGCCAGTGGTCATGGTTGCCTCATTGTATAGAGTGAATTCGCACATAAATGCAAAAACTTACGTTACACACTGATCTATATTTACAGGTTTTTCGTTCAATTCAATCTTTATTTACATAGCACTTTAAAAACAACCAGAAGTTGACCAAAGTGCTTTACAACAGATAAACACAATATCTAAGCAAGCAATTACAAAAACATAAATGCATGATAAAAATGATAAAAACAATATGATAAAAATGACAATAATTTCAAACAAATGCATCTTCACTTTGGATTTAAAACATTTAAAACAAGAAGAGTTAAATCATGTCTTTTGTGGCTACAGAAGGTGCAGCGTGTTCTTGAAACTAGCCGCTTTAGACCATATTAGCTGCTACTAGGACAAAACATCTGAATAATGCTTTGAATAAAAATCTCTGGTTCTCATGCATCAATTTTCTTGCAACATTACAGGAGTCCAATGCAGAATCTCTTGATTCAGCCAGTCTGGTCTTCAAATTCTCTCTTTCCTGCCACTTTACTACATTTAATGAACTGATTGACTGAATGTGTTATACAAGCCACAGATTGATGGCTTCTGTCTATACATATAAACTATGCTGAATAACTCTGCAATGCTTCTGGGACACTGGGCGTAAGACATCGAGTCTCCATCAACTCGTGACTCTTCGTCAGCTCTGAGTGGCTTAGGCTGAGGGATAAACTCGGCCACAAGTAATTTGACTCCGGGCCAAAGTCGAAGTCAAAGTATGACAGGGACGGAGAGAAACTGAACCAGAGATAAAAACAGCACAAGCAGCAGGAGACTGCAGAGACTGTGACAGAGAGAGATGAAAGAAGGAGAACAGCAAGCGTGGAAGACACTTTCTTTCCAGTAAAAACGTCCTGTGTTATTCTTATTCTTTGGTTTTCCAGCTCTGACCGAGTGTGGGTTGCCAACAGCAGAAGTCTGAGGCAAAGACAGAACCCTTGAACATTTTCAGCACGTTTCCCTGTCAATCAAATCAATTCTCTATGGCAACTTCGTCCTCGTCCCAAATTAAGAAAATAAGCGCCAGCCTCCCTTCTCTTGTTTAGTAGCCGACTAATGGGGAAGACAGGAGGATGTGGGACAGAAAAGGAGATGCAGGAGTGAGAGATTAGTGTCCTCAAAGAAAGAAGGAAAAAACAAGCTAGAGATAAACCCACACTGAGCATCCGAAACACATCCACACACTCCGCTGGTGCAGACATGATATTTAGAGCCAGGGAATTTGAAAGCTAAACCACATAAGTCACATTTTAGAAAGTGCTGAGAGACACAGAGTCAGGACAAATACTTAAGAATAACTTTTTTTACCTTTTGTATTACAACTAAAAGTGGGTATAGTGAGTCTATAGATAGGCCTGATTTTGATATCATGCCATCTGTTCATTCAATATCAAAGATTTTCTCATACACTTTTTATGCCTTCACCCCATAGACGAAGGCATATTGATTTCTGGTTGTTGGTCAATCCGTCCTGTCTTTGTGAGCATGATATCTCAGCAACGCCTTCATGGAATTTCTTTAAATTTATCCCCAAACTCCACATGGACTCAAAGACGACCTGATGATTAGATTTTCTACGGTCAAAGGTCAGGGTCCATAACCTCACATCTGTCGCGTTCTTGTAAATGCAATGTCACAGTAACGCCTTGCTGGAATTTCTTCAAATTAAAAACAAACCAAAACTCAAAGATAAACCGATTAGATGGTGGTTTTCAAAGGTGAAAGGTCAAGGCCACTGTGACCTCATGGGCATCATACTCTCGTAAACGCTACAGGAAATATAGTGACAGCAAAAGATCCAACGTTACTAAATGAATGGAAATGTTACCTTAGTTTTAGTTCGAGTTTGCAGTTCATCTGCAAAGTGGTCCCATTCAGTGGTAAAATGTGGGGCTCATAAAAGAATAATGACAATGCAACACTACAGTGATGCCATGCCTTCAGTTTAAAATGCATACACAAACCATAACAAGACTCAAGAGTCACAGCAGTATGTGCAGCAGATACACTATATATAACTAATAGTATTAGTTAATAGAATATAACTATATTCAACTACTGCCATCTACAAAAACTGATGCAAACTAGTGAAAGCATAAAGGCCAACAAAAACAAAAGGCAACGGGACTGGCTGTGGTTCAGATGGTATTTTCTGGTTTCCACATAAAATAGTTTCATCCAAGACTAATTGTAGATATTGACTCATTTAATGACCATACTCACACAAGATTACAATGTTGGAAAAATGGCTTGTTTAGCACTGAGGTTGTAATACATATACTTAACAGCTACTGGAATGCAATTTCCACTAGAAAAGGAAAAAAAAAAAAACTCGAGACAATGTGTTTCCACTCTTAAAAAGCTCATTTGCTACAAATACAAGTTCCTAGTAAAGTGGGAACTGTTTAATTCTGACTGTCAAGAACCAGAGTCCAGCTCTGTCAATAAGTCCTTTTTATCAAATCTGTGACCAAACCTCCTAAAACAGACTCTGAAATGTGGTTTCAGCTTGATTGTCTTTTAATGAACTGTACCCTTCTGCCCTAAGAAGGGAAGAACCAGATGGGCCAAAAGTTAGAATGTTTGTATTTATATACCATGTGTGAGGTCGAATCCCTGGTTTCTGATTCATCTTTGACTGATCCCCAATGTCAAAAAGAGGGAAGACAGACTAAGAAGTGGAACTGGGACACCTGCTCTGGATAAGCCTGGGACTTAAAAAAAAAAAAAAAAAAAAAAAAGAAAAGAAAGAAGACAAAGACAAAATATATAATAAAAAGTTAAATTCACATTGTGGGAAACAGCTACAGGTTGGAATCATCAGTGTGTTAAAAAAAGAAGAAAAACAATGTGTGAAGGAAAAGCAGGAAAACAGCAGGCAGGTTTCATGCAAAGTGATCGAACGAAATAGAGATGGATGATGGAAAACCCAGCATGGAAACACACCATGCAAACAAAAAGCCAATGTGAAGACGATAACAGAGAAATATTTTATTAAAATCCACGTAAGCCTGGTTTCATGTTCCCAAGTTGTGTGGGAAGTTTTTAGTTTGACCTACCCAACCCTAAATGATGACCATTGTAAGTTCTAAAAACTGTTAAAAGCTATTTTATAGTTAACCTTCTTATAAAACAAGGGAGTTTAATAAACGCCGCTGCAATTGCTCTTCATCTCATTCGGAATTTACACCAATGCAATTAAACGATTATTGATGATGATGAGCATTCATGATGCATGAGGTTTGAAACAGAGACAGTTTTTCATCAAACAGGCATGCTGGGTGGAACACCAAGTGGGATTTTTTTCCATTGACTGCAACTGTGTGCCGATTATGAAAATGCTTCCACCCAAATACATCATTCTGGACTGAATACAGACAACTCTGAAGAAGAAGAGGCGTTGGGGATGACTGTGGGATTTCAAAAGCTTCCGTTTCATTAGAACGAGCAAAAGACAGAAAAGAGGGAATAAATATGTACCAGAGAGGGACAGACACACGCACAAAATCTGCCGCAACAGACACAGACGGTCATAGTTCTCACATTTCCAACACTCGTTGTAATTTCCATTTCACCAGATGACTGGTGTTGGGGCTGACTACGCACACCTGGTAAAGCATCCCAGCTTGCTTCTTCAAACACAGTCTCACTTCACCTCCCATAAACCTGGTTATCTCAAACACACACTTCAAACCTGATCCACCTCCACCCGAGACGATGGAAAGGAGGATAGGCAGATGGTGGTGGAGGGAAGAAAGAGGTGTTAAAGAAGTACTACAGGCACAAAGATCTCTATTGTATTACCTCATTTCCTGTTCACAGTTCTCTGAGCACAGGATCCCCGTGCTGCACAGCTTCCAATGCTTGTTCTTATTTTTACTTTCATCACCTTTTGACTTGTTCTGTAACTCTTTTTTTATGGGCCTGCAGTCCTGTCACTTTTCCATGTTAGAATTGAAACAGCAAAAAAAAAACTAAACAAAAAAACAACCAGTAATTGTTCCGTCATTTTGAAAAACCTTTTGAAGACACGTCCTCCCAAAATCATCTGGCTGCAGATTCTCAGGTCAGGTTTGTCATAATAATCAACTGTATTACGGTACTTTTGATACCCAGAAAACTAGTCATCTGATAAAGAAAGTCTAAAGAAATGCTTATTTTCAAACATATAATAAAAAAATTAAGGACTGCAAAATATGTACATCCTGTAGAGTTTATTTGTAGCATGGTATCACAAAGTGATGCGTTTCCACATGACAAGGTGATCTTCCAGGCCGGTTTCCTCATCTTAGCTAGTTTACATCGAGAAAGCTCACGAGCGTCATTGTTGTGCAAATTGTTCGTTTTTAGTAATTTTTATTTGTTGGTGGAGCAAGATGATCGGTGGGGTAAGAAAAGATGTGCAACATGAACCTTCCAATGTAGTGAGCTTTGTGATGACTCCGGTTATAAGCGATCCTCCATGTGTGTGTGACTCTATGCAGTGTGTGTAAGTGTTAGAATTGGCAGCAGGTTCAGTTACTCTGGCCCTAATTAGGAGTCTCTTTCTCATTCACCAGTCGCTGAGTGAAGCAGCGAATTGCGCTGTGGTGTAATTGGTGACAAATGCAGCCCTAAAACCTTCCTCCGTTCCTTTGGCCCCCTCCCACCTTACCTCCATCTTTAGGTCAAAGCAGCAATGAGATCAAATGCTCTCCTCAGTTCAGCATTTTTCAATAAAAACCAACAAGCCGGCAGGAGGAGAAGGCGGATGAAAGAGAAGGAGGGACAAATGGAGAAAGAAAGGAAATCAAAAGAGATGGGATGAAACAGGCTGAGAGGAGAAAAGACTGAGACAAATGTGGACACAGTGACGGCATATGGAATATGTTTATGGTAATATCACAGGGCCTGATGTTATTGTGGCGCTTCACTGGCTGGATCAAGACGTCTCGTCTAATTTCAGTATCATCCGTCCTTTTCTCTCCTCTGCCATGTCACTGTAATCTACATGCAGGAGCAGGCTCTCAACGCATACTTGGAGTTTCTCTTTCATACACGTAACACACAGTCCTGGGCCTTTTTTTTCCAAAGCAATAAAACCCACGATGCACTCGGCTCCGGTTCACGCTAACATAAACAATCCTCCCTCTTCTTCAAAAGGCAGGGTAAAACAGAGGCTGAGAAATGGACTGCTAGGCTACTGAAAGTCCACTCATTGGAGATCTGCAGTGACAAATGTGGACACAGAAATATTCTGGATCAAAGCAGCTGTGCAGTTTGAGCACAGAACGATTTATTGTATGTGTAAGACATAGATGAAGGAATTTTTCCAGATCTGTCCAAGTCTTTGATGATACACTTGGAGTGGAATGACGCACACAGTTCTGAAATGTCAGGATGATTTCATGGTTTTAATGAAAGGCGTGAAGCTGATGCGCGAGATGGTGAAAACCATTTATGGAATGAACTGAACTGAACTGGAGAGTGAGTAACGGAAAAAAGACACTGAAATTGATCTGAGAAAGATAAACACTGATAAAATGGAGAGACATATTCATTTCCTCCGTTTTTTATTAATCTGTAATTGTATGTTGCCTGCTTGTCAGTGTGTGTACTGTATTGTATAGCTGCAGGCAGACAGCACGGACACTGGAGTGTGTCAGACTCCACATCTGGTGGACGGGCTCTGTTAGCGTCGTCTGTCTGCCTGCCTATCATTATATAGCATGAAGCCTTTGAACGGAGCAGCCACTGCTGACAATTACCAGACACTGGGTCATTCGCTGATTTTAAAAAGGAGCCTGGCTCTGCAAAGACACAGTAGGGAAAGTTCATTTTCATCAAACTCAGAACATGTGACAGGCTGATGGGGGGGGGGAAAGAGGAAAACAGAGTAGTCACAGGGGTGTTTACCGATTTGAGGAAAAATATCTATCCACACATTTCTTGACAAATGGAGGTGGGGAAGAGATTTAAAAAGCAGAGAGTTAGGTATTCTTCCAATAAGGAAAAAAAAAAAGTAGGGAAATTTATCAGCAAGGAGAAAGTCACTGTGCTGCTCTGCAAAATCTGCAGTCCAGATGGACCTAACACTATTTCTTAATGTGCATCTGTCATCACTTTGCATGGAACAGCTTTGATAGATTGATGAACGGCTTCATCACATTTTGATATACACGAGACCTTTGTAAGTCGTTCACAATGGGAAACTAAATGTGGTATTGCTGGGTGGTTCTCGTTGGCTGGCAGTATGTTGAAAAGTGTGGAGGTGTTTGGCTCTTCCTGCTGTGGTCAAGTGTGGTTAAGTCGGTCCGGCTTGTCAGATGTCCCCACTGACAGTTTAGACAAAGACTTGCTGAAAATATGAGGCTCAGAGGCAACATTTAAAAAGACTTGTTTCTACATCTCACTTAGAAATATTAAGTGGAAAATGTCTTGTTCTAAATCACACTTCTTTGCTTTTACTGTACTTATCAGGTTCACAATGATGATAATATTTACAGCCCCAATAATATTTACTGTATGTGTGCACTACTGAGCATGTACACATCTGAGTTTCTGGAATATGTATATTTAAAAAACACACACTGAATACCTAATAGAGGTCAGTAATCAAAAAGTTTGATAGCTGCCAAAGATAAATGTTTAAAAAAGTTTAAGATTTTGGTAGTTTGAGGAATTATAAAGCATTTTTTTTAAAGACTCTGCAATATGGCAGATGTAGGGTTATGTCTCTGAATGGCAATTCCTTCTCGTCTCTACGCTGCTATTGCGATGAGCTTATATGTGATTAACCTGAAAGCTGCCGTTAACAGAAAGTAGGATTCATTTAGTGGACACACGTTTATTATCACACTTGAATTAAAATCCCTCTTTATGTTAGTACTTAATTAGAGATTGTAGGAAGTTAAAAGGTGCCATTCTTTGTATAATAAATATGGGCCTTGATCTCTTATTGACAAGTCGGTCACCTTTCTAGTTCCACATCACAAGGTCCTGCATAAACCCCCATCCCCAGAAAAAAGATAGAAGTAATAATACCATGGTAGATCGTAGTATTATTTCCACATGTGAAAGGATGAAGCTGAGTTGAATTTAAGGGAAATCTGAAAACAGTTTACTTGTCAAATTTTACCAGACAACCACTCCAGCTGCAATTTTACTCAGACAATTGGAGGGCAACATGTGCAGTGCATCTACGTGTTTATTTTCTTGTGTGTGTACTTGCACACAATTAAACAACCGTGACTAAGACACCATGAAATGGGAAAAAAAAAAAAAAAAAAAAAACACACGCAATGATACAAACAGACAAACGTAAGCTATTCCTCCATCTATGCTGCATTCAACCACATACACTACGAGCACCAACACGTGACGCCACACAGCCCCCTGATTTAATTCACTCGCAGGCTCGGAGTCTTCCTGTTCTCAAAATACCTTATTTCTCCTCCTTTGTTTGACTGGACGGTGATTTGAGCTTGGGCCCTTTTACATTCTTTTATTGCTCTCCAGTTCACACACAGGCCTGCCAGAGGGACTCTATGATCCACACTTCACTTACTTTGATTGTTTTTGGTAGAAATTGCTATTCTGGCTGGCACCCCAATATGGTTTGGCACATCTGGGATCTGCTAAGTGGGATGGCCTGAGCACATGGCGGCCTGGTCCAAAGCACATCACTGGTATTGCTGAAAAGCTCCTGGGAGTTTGCTGATTTTTGTATTGTAAACTAAAAACCTGCTTCTCTAAAGGCTTTAAAGTCCACAATTCCTGAGCCTATTAACATGGCTGGTAGTTTGAGAAGTGCTCTTCAGAGATGTTACTTTAGGAATGGAAATCTGATTTTACCTGTTATAGAATATTCATCGCCTGCCCGACAAAATAAATCCTCAGACACAAATGCAGGCACATTTGAAATGAGAAGTCCAAATAAAGTTTTCGGAAAACTATAACTGTAAAATGAAAACAGTAACATGATAAATCAATAGTGTTCTTTTAAAAACATGAAAGGCCCCTCCTCTTACGCTGTAATGTTTAATGTTTAAAATGTATTAAATTCATTGAATAACCAAGTTTGTTAAGGGCAAACACACCCAAATGCTGCAATTTAATAAATAATACAGCCCAAGTTAGTCCTGTTATTGGTTGAAATCTGGTGCAGTGACTTTGTGTAAAGGATCTGCATCTTTCACTGTGTTACTGTTTGGTTGGTGTTAGATCCCAAGAATTAGGAGTAGATTCCGATGAAAGCGATATCTGTTTTCCTGTGGGTGCATTTGGCCCTACCGTGTTCTAAAACGATCCTCTTAGTTCTGCCTGCTCCTGAGGTTTGGGACACAATGGTTATCGTGATGTGACCCGTTTGTCTTGGCTTGTTTGCTCCATGATGCGTTCTCCTGCAATGGAAGGATTAATTCCATTGCTCTTTCTTCGGCCACGCTGCGAAAAGCATTTCAACATGAAACTGTTTTTGTTCCGAATAAAAGCCTTGTCAAGTTAGACCAGGACCATGAGTCCACAAGTTGGTGGACGCTGGTTTTTATCTGTCTAATAACATTTCCATCATTATCAGCTGAGTTTGTGTCAAAACTTCGGTGCACGTTACTAAAGCATGTTGCTTGCTCACTCAGTGCATACTATAGCTGTTCCTTTTCCAGCGGCTGTGTGCAATATTTTGGGAGCAGTGTGCATCATGTGTTCAAAGCATTTGTTTTAGTAATGTGGTTGGCATTTGCTTTGTAGTCAAGTAACATTCCTGGGGGCCCAACACCCTCAGATAACCACTAGCAGTAAACTGCAGCTTAGTCTGCATTTGTGTACATGTACAATTGCTGCACATTAAATTCTCACTTGTATTAAACTTGAATTAAGTGCATTTAACTAGTCTCCCTTCAGGGGGGCAGAACCCACGAGGACCCTGCAAAGATCCTTGAGCTGCACAGCTTGATTAGGAATCCAAGGTTACGGCAAGGTCACGCTCAACTTATTAAAACCCTTGGTGCCCCGGTTTTGCTTTGAGAGCAGATGACAAAACAGCGCACACAAGTGTCGCCTATTAAAAAGGCACAATGGCAGTAACTGTACTATCCAGGACTAACTGACCTTTCATTATTAAAGTAGAGTGACAGTGAGGCAGGACAGCTGGACGGAGAGGAGAAAATGAGCAGTCCCTCTCACCATGAATAGACCTTTGTATCATCTCTTCAGTTAAAGGAGGAGAGGACGAAATTTTGGTAGAAAACTAATAAGGAAAAAGCAAAGCCTCAATAATACGGAAGGAGAGCCGAGTGTTAGCAGATAGTAGGTCGGTTCTCCAGAGTCCCAGTTAGGATCTGAGGAATCCTCTCTGCTATAAATCCACTGGAATTCCGAGCGTGCCCGCTGCCTAGAAAACAAAGCTTATGTTTTCCTTCGGCCCTGTCGTCTAATCAATTGCACATGAGGGGAGGAACAACAAATCTAGAACAGCAGAGACTAAACGAGAGTAGGAGGAAAGTGAAGGGATGTGCGGAGGGAGGCCCTCAGGGCCAAAGCCTTTGATGCCCTCTCTGTCTTTGAAGCCTTTTAACAGTCAGAGAGGACGGAGAAGACAACTGTAGCTGTTGCACAACGAGAACAACGCTCCAAACAAAGCAAGCAATGTCCACAATAAGAGGAGAATGATCTCCTACTTCAGAGAAGAGGTAAGATCAGCATTATTTACTGATGATGGACAGAGAATCTTTGAGCAGAAACGCTGTGTCCACTGAGGACACTGGTGAAACCAAATGGTCAACACCGATACCATATTCCTGAACTATCCAAAGACAGCTACTTTAAGTAAAAGCGGCAGATAATAAGGTAACAAAATCGTGAAACCCAACCCTTCATCATGAATGCATGGAACAATAAACGTCTCCGCATTAAACCTGATAGCAATCACTGTGCTGGGGTTAACCACAGCATACAATAAATCCAGTTCACCAGGAGATCTCATGCCTCCCTTTCCTTCCACAAAATATAACTCCAGCCTTATATTTTTGCTTGGCTTGTGCCATTCATATCTATTCCAAGGGCAACACAGGAAGAAAAAAAAAAAAAGCAAAGCATATCAGGTTTTTCATCACACATTTAAACTCACAATGTTGCTTTGCTTATATTTTGTTTCACAGTAATGCATCAAACATCTTTCACCAACGTTACTTATAACAAAAGCATCCAAAGCCAAATTGTTAGTAGTCACGACAAAATGGTGAAGTAATGTCACTTCTGAGGTGCATGTTTATTTTCCGTAGTGTGCTGCAGAGGTAAAACCATTTCTGCAACGGAAAGGAATCAGGCCGTCGGACTGCTGACTACAAACGGTGGTGAAAACACAGCGTGTGTGCTGTATATTTTAAGAGTGAGCTAAACCATGAATCTGTGTATAGCTCGGCTGTTAGAGTGAGTTATAACAAAATCGTTTTACAGGTTTCCCCAAACACCTTTCATAGTGTGTTTCAGTTGGGTGTTTGCTTTGTTTCCCTCTCCCCTCAGTGCAGAAATCCCTCCCCCCCACCCCTCTTCATTTTAGTTTTTCTATTATTCCTTAATTATAGTGGACTCGTCATTCAACACTTGCACCTTACTTAAAAGTTTACAGAAGCAAAACTGTAATTTATGAAGTGAACTCTAAAAAGATGTGTAGGATTAAACAAAACTGCTAAAGCTCGAAAATGTTCATTTTCTCCGCACATGCGGACAGACATAAAATATGTCAAACTTTCAGCCTGATTTACAAATACACACACACTTATTACTTTTCATTATCTTTAATGACCATCTTTGCTGCCAAATCCAGCTCCGCGTTGTTCTTTGGGCTATGCTGCACAACGATAATCCAGTGTCTTGAAAAACAATCCTCCTCCAGTTCAGTCTATAAGTCAGCTTTTATTTCATTTCACACTAAATATTTATGCTGAGCGTTACAAGCCAAAATTAAGTTTACAAAGTGAGCTTTTCCACTCTTAATTTAACACTGCCAGGAATGTTTGAAACACTTAAAGCCTTTTGCTGCTGACTCTTCTACTGCTGACAAATAGCTTGAAGCAAACTAATGGCGAGGCAAGTAAAATTTATCAACACGGTTTAGTAAGTGTCATCACGTCATGTGACAAACGGGGGTCATGACTGCCCCTGCACATCACGTCCCCGGTATTTGTGAATGGATAAAATGACTACTCCTTTAACTCCCAGTTGAAACAAGAACAGTAGTGTTCCTGCCAAAAAAAGTGCAAGTCAGCCAAACCCAGACGCTTCTCGCTCCGACTCCGGTAAGAAAATCGGACATGCCCATTTCATGCGATAAGTGATTTTCACGAGGGGTTGTGAACAGGGATTGCATTCCACATGTTCGCCCTGATGTTCATAAGCCTCATGTTTGTTAGAGTCTTCAGTCCTCAATCCCCATGGAAAAAGTACACTTTCTTTCCTCAGAAACACAAATCCTACCACACCAACCCACAGGCAACACTACGACAATACCCAGTACTGACAACATGGGCCGTAATACCCGCAACGCTGGACTCACACCATTAAGCCTGATTGAGTAAAAAATGATGATCTAGCCTATAAAGCGGATTTGTCTCTGTGGAACAGTGTTACAGTAACTGTTACTAAATGTCTGCACTGGACAAGGTCCACATTCACCACTACAGCATTTACTTAATTTGAGGCACTTAAATGTAAAGTCTTATTGTTCCTTTTACAGTGATATTCACTGTTCCATCACATCAGCCAATTTATAATTCTCCATTACCACCCTACCTATACAACAACACTGCATTGTACTGGAGACTAGGGCTGCTTATAATAATTACAGAAAATGCCCATTGTAATTAAATATAGAATACATTTTCCACAGCTCAAGATGAGGTTTCCAAACATCTTGTTTTACCAAAACTAAATATACACAATCAAAACCCGCTAATAGAGGTGGGTGCAATAGATTATTTTACTCGTCAAAATAAGGGAATAAATAAAGTTGTCTTTTTTTGGTTTATGAACATAATATTTATTACACATTCAGCTACTACAAATGTTACTTCATCAAAAATTACTTTTTTGTTTATTTATCAATGGGAGTTGAACCTTTCGCATCTAACACATATGAAAACCTGAGAACTGAGGGTTTTACTTTTTGCCACCTGAAAAGGTAAAAAAAAAAAAAAAAAAAAAGCCAAAAGAGTGAGAATTTCAAGAGCTCAGACTCCCAGACTGTATCAGGAAATACAGCACTGCCTGTCTCTGTACATGCAGTACTGTGTGAAGTAGTACTATAGTTACACGGAATGAGAGTGATGCTGTAATCTACACCCAGTCGTTCACCTGCCCATAACTCTTCATCTGGAAACATTAGGCCTGGCCCAATTTAAAGGCTAAGCCCTGATCTCACTATTTCTGCATTTTTGCCAGTGCCAGATGTTACACATTCCTAAAAATACTTGAGGTCCCTGTGTGATATCAGGCAAACACAGGTAGCCAGGTCATAAAAACAGTCCAAACACTTGCAGAGTCTGGGCCTGTACAGTGCTCAAAGGTCTTTTTACCCCTTTACTCCCTCCTAAGTGATCTTTTTAGATGTTGCTAGCAGACATCTTAAATTTCTGATTTACTTGAGAATATATGGTATTGATAGTCACATCAGCCACAAATAAAACCGTTGACGGGTTTTAATGACATGAGAGTATTTTACCATTTTGTTCCCACCAAGTTGAGCGGTATGATAGCAGAAAGCACCGATTGCTGCTTACAACAGGGACGGCATCAGTTCTCAGAGCCGTCCCTAAACTTTTACAGGTGGCAAATTGAAAAATTAAAGGCAAACTGACACAGAACTGCAGCCCTCTGAAAGAAAGCAGCATCAAGAGAAGTGGACAGCGTTGGACAGCTGTTCAACTGACACCTCTTCCATTGAGATGAAGATTATTTTACAATCATTAACCTGAAGTACGCCCCAGCTGATTTTTATGTCTTAGCATGAGGTTTGGCAAATACTTTCAGATACACAACTGACCCAGAGCAAAGTGGAACTTGCTGTATGGACACGCTGCAGTTTAAAGTGAAGAACTGCCTTCCACCCGCACTTAGTAAAACCAGGCTTGTGCAGCCCCTTTTGGAGTTCAACTGTAATGCACTTACGATAAAATATACTACATACATACAGTATTAGCTCAGACGCCCTTTTCTCCAGAGGCTACTTTACACTTGTGCCCCTGCTGAGAGTAAGCAATGATTGAAAATGTGTCACTCCAGTAGAACTGCTATAAAAAGCAGAGGTATAATCGTCAGGCTGAGTCTCGCTGCTGGGAAAGAGCTGCCTTTTGTGCTGCTGTCTGACAGATTTGGCGTCGCTCTCCACCCTTCAGCTCAGACACACAGACTGGCAATGCCAGGCAGCTCGGAGCAAGATCCCATTGCAGGGTTTACGTATGCAACTAACATTGTCATCGTCCCCTGAGGCCTTCAGAAAAGCCAGGACCTGGAATGACTGTAATAATATAGAGAAACAACTGAGAATAGCTGGACACGTTCAATGATATATGAATGGCGGCTGACACCGAACACTATTTAAAGGGTAAATGTCTACATTGTTTTGGCTGATCAGCATGTTGAGTGTCTATATTTCATTCTCTGGGGTAAAGCTTAACTAAGTGTGGCTCTTTGATGAGCTTTCCACATCATTTGCATGAGCTTGCCACAAGCACAGTTTTAGTCCAGGCTGAGTGCTACAGAGTGAATCATCTTGGTTTAAAGGCCTGTTGAAAAGCGGATCACAAAATTGAGACAGAGAGGTCTCTTAACTGTGCACCATGTCTGGGAAGACCTAGTCAGGAGAGGAGTGAGTAAAAGTAAAAGGAACAAGAATCAAGCATAGACAAGACTGTAATGACTAACCAAAACCAAACCGTGTGTCACAAAGCACTTTCACCCTCACAGAGAGAGAAGGTGAAAGCTACAGAAACACACAAGGGGGGGATGGAGACTCAAAAGAAAGAGGAAAAAGTCAAAGAAAGCTCATAAAAACAGCATGCATCTCTTCAATTTTCACACTGGCCGTAACTTTTACAAGCTGCTGTGGCAGGGCTCAGAAGCGGGTGAGTAAATGGGGCAGGAACAAGGCCCCCAGGCGCCACCGTACTGCGGTGGCACACGACCCTGCTGGAGCTATAAAGTGATCGCAGGTGGGGCAGGATCATTCTTAAGCAATGATGCAAAAACACGTCTCGTTTTTAACACGTCTGAGATCGGGCGTTTGATGTCAGCACATAAAGTTGTGCTAAGATGTGCTTTCGGACACCAGAAACCTTTTTGTAGTTGTTAAAAAAAAATAGCAAAATTTACCCAATAAGTTTGTACCGTAGGTACTTTGAACTATGTACTGTCAGTGTGTGCTGATTGGTTAATCACTGAGCTGGCGATCATGGTTTAAAATCTACGTCAAAGCTTGTGAGATCTGTTCTGCCAGGTGAGACCGATGTGATCGAGCTTACGTCACCTCAGCGCTGCTGCTGCTGGTGTTGTAAATGTAAACAAAGAAGCCATGAAGGCATCTGTTGCTCGCAGATTGTGTGTGTGTGTGTGTGTGTGTGTGTGTGTGTATTTTGTGAGGTGATGATGGTGAGTTGTGTGACATTTAAAGGAGGGGGTGTGTGAGCTCACTGGAGTTTGGGGGTGTGACATGATGTGTTTATAGGCATGTGTGAGTTTGCGTGTTTGTCTTCAAAATGGTTCTCTGGCGTGTTTAGGTGATTGTTTTTTTAAAAAACAATGCTGATTGAGAAATCCTCTCTCTTTCTAACCTGTAATTTCACGCTTGAGAATAACGCGATGTGAACATTAGAGGAGGGAGGGAGTTTTTATGTGAGGCTCATAAAGAGGAAAGGATTAAGAATGAATAAAATAATGTGGTAGTGTACGCGCCTGGCTGCATGTACTTTTTGGGTGTGTGTGTGTGTGAGAGAGAGAGACAAGACACATTTTAATGAAAAGGTCTTAAGGCAATTCAGGTCTATTAAACCTGTGTGTTTCTGTTGATGTGTGTCAAACTGAGGCATTTTTGGTGGGTCGTGGACAAGACAGCGATGTCAAACATGATCCGGTAGCAGCTGGAAAGTTCACTGCACACAAACTCCCTCACCCACTTCCCCCTCAGGGCAGTTTTTTCTGGTTGGCATGTGGCTAATTTGGCCAAGTTCTATAGTCTGTCTGCTTCTCAGGAAGTGCAGCTGCATACGTGTGTGCATTTCTTCATGTGTTTTTATTTCATTACTTTAGTTGCTTACTGCATGTACCTTCTGTGTCAGGTCAGCATCCATTTTCCCTTAATATTCTGAATTTAAGTGCGCTCAAAATGAGGTTTGGTGGACTTGGCAGCCGTTTTACTTTCAACAGGCTCCAGTCCAACATTCCTTCAAGTACATGCTCCTTTTTCTTTTCTCTCTTTTTTTTTTTTCTTTTAATCGCAGTGTGTTCAGGCAGGTGAGACGTGATTAACAACATTACTGTCCCTTCTACACGCGTTAACTTTGGACATCTCTATTACCTTTAGGTCTTGTGTATGTGCAGAAAACCCTGTGAGCACTAGAGGGAAGTCCAAAAGTCCAAACAGTGGACGGACACGACACCTCAAAAACGCACATTAAAACCTTGTTATAAAATTTGAAAAAAACATTTCAATCTTTCAACGAGCCTCATTAGTTATTTGTTTTTTGATGTAATATCCAGCAACTCCTTGGTCATCAAAGTGTCTGGCAGACAAAAAAACCCCCACAATCACAGGTATTTACAGCTCTGCTCAGCTTCTCCTAACCACTCCCTGCTGCCACTGTTGATAAGTGGAGTTATTACTGGATTCCCCTCTTATCTCCACTATCTCTGTTCATCTCATTGTTGTTACAAACTACAGGTCAACCTGTATCTCTGAGATCCGCTAAGTTCTTCCCCCATTACTAAGGCTTGAAGAGTGCAGAACTCAAAAAACACATGCAAAGCAGGTCCATTATCTCAAAGTGGACCTGCCTAATAGATTCAAGATTGGAATCAAGCCTGTGACCACAGGGCAAATGGATGTTCTCTGTTGTGGAATTGCCCTTTATATTCCCTGTCATGTCTAAATTCTGCACATTTTCTATCCATCAAGCCATTTTTCACTATCCCATTCCCTCTCTCCCCGTTTTCCTTTGGGGGAAACACTTGTCACTGTCATTACGCCTCCCAACCTTGTTGAAAACCTCATTCCTGCTTGTTCATCTCTCTACATACAGCGTAGTATTTGGCCAAGTTTTCACCCATCCTGCCATTGTCTTGCACAAACAAACATTGAGGCGTCTTATACTAGATAAATTACAGACAGTCGCATTATGTGTCCATTTATCCACTCTTCCATATTTTTATTGGCAAGGAAAGTTATTATTAATTGTCGATCAGGGTTTTCTGTGTCTTGTAGACACAGGAAAAATATACTACAGCAAGATGGTGTTTCACGTCTGGGAGGCGCAGTGCAATTCACGATGGACGAAAACAAAAGGCTTTCTTTACCAGCTCAGACGCACAGACTGGTGACAGCAGGGCTGGAGACGAATGCTGAACGCAGCCCAAAGATTACAAATCCAGCTTTTGTGACATCAACTCCGAACTAAATTAAATTACGCTGATGTCCAGCTAATGAATCACCAGATTCCAAGCACCCGAGCTTTCCATTCAGTTACCCAAGACCCATTCCGTGTTTCAGAACAATCAGGTCTTTGGTCTGTGTATCATTGTCTATGTCTAGAGTTTGCATTTGACACTGATCAGGGAAGTGTTTAGATATTTCACATAAATCAAATTAGTAATAAAATGACAATACTACTGCTTTCACCAAATCTAGACGGGCCAAATTTCTCATACACTGCCCTGCACTTTTCATACCATCAGTAATTCACTTGACTAAGACACCACAAATCCGACCAATTATATAAACCAACTCACAAATAGGGTCACACTTTGAAGTCAAGGCAAGGACTTTCACTCCACTTCCATAAACTTAAAACCATACATCCATCCTCTTAACTACAGTACTTATCCTGTTAAGGGTTGCTGGGGTGCTGGAGCCAATCCCAGCTGTTATTGGGTGAAAGCTGGGGTACAACCTGGACAAATCACCAGTGTACCGCAGTTTTCATTTATTGCACACCATTAGTCCACTGCTGGAGTGGCTATAAATGTAATCTTTGGACAGGGATTGAACTGGAAACTGATCTTTGATTATCTCTGTGTATAAAAGACAAATGCATCCAAACGTTAGTGTCTCATAAAGTCTTCAGTTTTTACTCCAAGCACAACCGCAAAAATAATACATTTCTAACATAATTATATATGTATCACATATCATTAAAGCAGCCTTAGAAAGAAGTGTTCCGGGGTCATGAACACAGTGTAGTGTAAATTACAGTGTTTCATTCTATTAGGTACATTAATGCATATACACACACTCACACACACTCACACACACACACACACACACACACACACACACACACACACAAGACAAAGGATCTATTGAATGCAGCGTGGTAACAGCCCTTCATAATAAAGGCAAGCTGGAGCTGGCTGAAAGAGGGAACACACTGCCAGGTCCAAAGTCTTCACGAAACTGGACATACGATAGCTGCTCGCCGGGCTGTTTTGCGTGAGATTGTGACATCGATACCTCGTAATAAAACAGCCGACTGCATCCATGCGTCCACCCAGTGGAAAGGTCACTCCTAATAGGTCAACCTCAGACAGATGGGCATGCACGGAGAAGGTTGCAGTGTCAGTGTATGTGTGTTGTGCTGTGTTTGTGGGATTATTCCCTGGGAACTAGCCACGCACAAAAGGCACTGCACTGCTCATTATCTTTCTCTTTCTCCCAAAACACAAGTTGACATTAAAAGGTTAAAGCGTGACTCTACTAATTTTTCATTTGTTTGCTACTGCACTACTTTGGGGAGTATTTGTATATATGAATGGCTTTCAGATATCTAGAGGAGATATCAAAGTATGCAAATGCACAGCTCAATAACGAGACACACCGTCAGCCAATTGTTATGGAGAAGCGTAGTTATATTACAATGGTGATGGGAAGACCCGCAGTTTTGTAGGGTTGTACACCCGACTGATGGCTACTATAGGAACTGTTAAACCCATATGCAGACTTAAGCATTTGTTTATTTATTGCAAGTCATCATTGTAACATTTAATTTTATCGCACACCACAGACTTTCCTCATATCAGGCAGGCCTATTGTGTACAAGTATGTACAGCATGTGTGCGGTTAGGTAGGTGGTTAATGTTGTGCCATGCTGGGTTTATCATCGGTTTCGGGACTTCCCCTGTTCCTACAGCTCTGTTAAATTACTCGCAGATTTGGGATAAAATAAACACAAACACAAGTTCAATACAGCATACTTGGACAGACTATATTATGCTCATCCACATGCCTTTGCCAAGTTCTGACAGCAGATCTATGTTCATAGGATCCTTCCATTGACTATACCCGGACTTTCTTTGCAAAACAAGATTAGACATGGCTTTAATCCAAGAGCTGGAATCAAAATCCAGACTCCCGGTTCCCAAATACCTGACAAGCTAAACAGTGGATGTCATTTCATTTACATATGTATCTTAGTCTTAAAATTTTACTTAAGTATCCTTCAAAATTACTAAATAGAGAACAACAGAACAGGTGGCAGAGTGAGGTTATATTACGACATGGGTCAAGGGTCAAACCCAAACACTGTGCACGTTATCCACTTTGGCTCGCCACACACCAAAGGGTGCTCTCCACTTCACCGTTTCTTCAGCCAGGTGAAGCATGAATGAATGATGCTCTTGGAAACGGAGAGAGTTCATAGCAAGACTCACTTTAGGTAAAGTGTTTGGCTTGAGCGAACAATTTGCTACAGCAAAGTACACGTCCAGAGAAACCAGGCAGATGTGAGCCGTTGGGTGTGGGGCAAACAGAGAAAAGGGTGGTGGGAGAAGTGGGAGGCAAGGGAATAGAGTGAAAAATCAGATAGTTGCTTGTAACCCTGCACCTTTTCCACAGGGATCTGTTTCTCATTTTGACAGAGTAGCTAGTTTTCTAGGAGAGAGTTTGAGAATTGACATCAACACATCCGGAGATAATAAAAAAAAAAAAAAAAAAAAGACTGTTAACTCGGTAAATTCAGCAGAGCACATAAAATGTCTATTTTCATTGTGAGTAAAGACATTTGCCAAAATGATTGATCATCGGTCCTCTGCATTAGGGAGAGAGGCAAGTCTGAAGGGACCCAGGGGGAATGATAAGAAAAAGGTTTATACCAATCAACAGCTTCCATGTCTTTCATCTCAATACGCAGAGTCAGATAAGTTGGGTGTGTCTAAGTGTGCGCGCATGCAAGCTTGGTTTAGTTTTTATCAGTGCTCCATCTCTATGTATTTTAAGACATGTTCTGACAAAGGCCCTTATTTAAATCTGTGCTGGGATGTCTCTCTCCAACCCACAATTCCTATTTTTGTACATTGTTTATAACACATGAAACAAAGAAAAGTTTGTTGATGCTCTGCACTACTCCTCACCAAAGAGCTAATTATGTGAATTTCAGATCTCTGAAACCTTAAGCACGATGCTCACAAAGAACATAAAGGAGACATGGGTAAACATCCAATTAACAACATTTTATGGGGTAAGTGTAGTACAAAATGTTTGACCACACTAACATCCCCTGCTGGATGCCAAAATATCACCACCACAGTCATAGTGGTTTCAAGCCCTTTAAAATAAAGGAAAACTCGTGGACACACAGGGATATTTTAAAGCATGAGCCACTTTCAGATGTACAGATGGCTCTTTATTTGTTGCTGGCTATGGTCAGCAAGCATCTGGTTGCAAGCAGGCAGAAAAAGGGGGCGTGGGGGCGGCAGGGGCTCAGACCATAGCTCCTTCCGACTGCATGTGGAGATGTCCCTGGGCAAGAGACTGAACCCCCAACAACCCATCCCCATCCCAAGCAGCGCAGTGCCGGTCCCAAGCCCGGTTGCATCAGGAAGGGCATCCAGCGTAACAAATGTGCCAAATCAACATGTGGACAAACGATCCGCTGTGGCGACCCTGAACTCACGGGATAAGCCAAAAGGATTTAAATAAATAACTAAATAAATAAATAAATAAATAAATAAAAGCAGGAGGATGTGGGTTAGCTCCAAAAGCAGAGGAAAGTGGAAATAAGAGGGAGCAGGGCATAGAGACCGGGATGTGGTTACCCTCTTAAAAATGCTTTTTAAAGCGTGCTGTTCATTTAATAATGCAGTTTGTTAGAAAGGGGAGAGTTTCTTAATATGTGAGTGAGAGCCCATTTAAGTCCTGGGCCAGGCTGAGCGTCTCTCTTATGTCGGCCTGCTTCAGTCTGGGTCATGGGTTTCAAGCAGAGGTCAAATGTTTCCTTTAAAGATCTGGCGAAGAGACAAATTACACTTGGGTCATTGCTTAAGCTACTTAAAGATGGATGACATAACTCCACAGGTGCCCGATAACTTTTCAAGAACACCACTTAATTATACCCTTTACCCATCTTCCCGGTTCGGGTGATTTATGAAACATATTTTTTTGTACTAAAACTATTATTCCATCTGCAATAAGCCAGAATACATTTACAGTACACAACTGTAAGATAAGACTGTTCCAAGTTTTGTTTTTATGTTAAGTCTTTAGTAATTCACACCACTATAACTGTACCATATGTATCTCTTACACTTTTGAATTGTATGTATAAATAAAACAAGAATTTTTAAGTTGAGCAAACTTTTTTTTCCCCACTTTATTCTGACATTTAACTTATAGTAGCCTTTTTTTTTAAACTATACAGCTGTGCTCCTGATTCCTATATTCCTTATTTTTTGCTTTTTTGATCCTTTATTCTCTCTCTCTCTCACACACACACACACACACACACACACACACACACACACACACACACACACACACACACACACACACACACACACACACACACACACACACACACACACACACACACACACACACACACACACACACACACACACACACACACACACACACACACACACACACACACACAGAGGAATCCCAGGTATGCTGTGTCCATGCAGTCCAGAGAAAAAGAAGTTCTGTGTATGTGACTGAAGCTGTCCTGCTGCTCTGGGCTGTGATATGATGATTAGATAACAGAACGCTGAGATCAAAGCTTGGTAATGTCTTTATCTCTTCTGCTTGTTTGTGGTCTACATGCCTTCGTTCCCGCCTTCCACTCCAGCTCTGCGATGGCAATTGTTATGTCAGCACGTTGATGTAAATGTCATAATGGTGTTTTTGTCTTTCAAGCATCTTTTGCAGTTTAACACAGAGTGTTTGGTAGTTTTTCTACTAACTAATCAGTTAATGCACAAACCCCTGCAACATTTTTCTAAGAAAACTGTCTTATTAAAACTAAGAAGAAACATTTTCCACTTGAAGGAAAAAAAACACAAATTTCTCTCAGTAATGACTGTCCTATTCCTGGTCAAGTAATGAAATTCAGTAGAAAGGTGAGAAAGAACTCGCTGGGTGTGTTTATGTTTGTGTGGGAGCCAGAAAGGGATAAGTGCAGGGACATGTCAGTTATGCATCTCAGATGGCACCTAAGGGGTCGGATATGATTTCTCACAAACGCACAAATACACCTTTGGTTTACTGCTTTTTAGATGGATTTCACAGATTAAAGGGCAATATTATGAATCCCCCCACCCACCCTCCACCGGGTTTTAGATAGACAGAGATCATTGAATGAGTGAGTGAGTGGGTGGGAGGTGAAGGCCATGTCACAACTCTCATAAGGAAAGTAGAAGCTCTTCAGATGCTCGGGGTAAAGAAACACATGCCAGGCAACCTACATGGTTGCAATTTTAGATGTTGCAAAAACATCTGCAGTTCTGGTTTTAATTTTTTTTCTTAAGTAGCTATAAAGGAAGGATTTCCTCTGGGCTTAACATTCGTAACACAGCACAGCAATAACACTGCTGTTTGTGCTAATTGGAACACTTTCATTTTCACATTTTAGTCAATATTTGGTTGTTGGTTACTTTCTCCATGTTATTTTTAGCTAAATGGCCTGATTGTGTTTCCACACCACCGGCTCTGGTGAAGCTGTTGTCCTGTGCTGTTTTAAGCTTATTTATTTGCATGCCAGTCGACAACTTTGTTTTTTTGCAAGGCACTCTTATGCCCTGTTCCTGTCTAATCGATCAGAAAAACCGAGACATAACTATAACATTAAAGATGCTTTATAATTAAGGTACTAATTTTTAAAGGTAGCTTCCCCTCATGTTTGTTTCCCCAATGAATATTATGAAAAACGTATGCATTACACCCATTGTGGTGGAAACACACAATTTATCTTTTAAGTCACTAGAAGAAGCTGATCAATAGAGTTTACAGTCAACATCATCACATAAAAAGCAGGAAGCATGAAGTGCAGAGTAACACATCCATCAAACTGTGGACAAAGTTGATGCCCTACTGAATAAAAAGTGAAATTGAATAAACAAAGAATATTTTAAATAAGTAGTGCATCATTTATCTTTTTGTTTTGAGAAAAAAAAAGAGCCAGAAAGATGCTGCTTTTATAATCCCACTTGAATTCATTACTAAATCACGGCCTGACACTCGCATAATTAGCACACTGAAAATGACTCATGTAACTAAATTGGCAAGCACAAAAACATAAGGACGGGCTTTTCCATTGTTGCCGGTATATTGCTCCAGAGGACCCGAGATGAAGAAAAGGGTGGAGAAACAAAAAGAAAGAGTAAGGGAGCGACAAGGGAACAGACAGATGGAAGGAGATGAATGGATGTGCTTTGGTGTAAAGCTTGTCCAGGGTACTTTTTTTTCTCCTTTCTGCAACAGCAGTGTAAGGTATCCAGCAGAATACTCCTCTGGTGGTGACAGACGTGGAGGAAAGATGGAGGGTGTGAAGGATGGAGGTGGAGGTGTGCGAGTGTCATGTTTGAGTGCAAATCCATGTGCTTGCAATAATGCTCATTTTTCCCTGTATGTCAGTATAGTATGTGCATGCATGTGTATGTGTGCACATGCACGATCAGACGGAGCATCTATCCCCCTCTGAGAGCAAATTAGCCGTGTTCACCTTCAAAGTTCGGCTCGCTGTCATTCTACTGTAAGACCGTGGTGCACTGTGAAACCTTCTGGTTGCACTTCAAGCTGTGCCGCGGCCTAAATACGAAATTTAAATCACATGTAACCATAAGCTGATCAAAAGGGTTTTTGGAGTCATTGCTGGACTGACATGGCTATTGCACATCGATGCATTTTTTTGGACACTTCATTTTGTTTTTAGGCAAACAAACATTACAGGAAGTGGAAATTACAAGAACAATTGTTGAAACTATAGAGGAAGTGTACATATTTTATATTATTATTATTATTATTATTATTATCAATATATTATTATTACATGGCCACTGCTTTGTTGATGCAGTTACAGTTTCAATAGCTCATTTTAGAATAATTTGTCTGATAAACTGATTATTACCACAATGAAAGACAATGACAAATAACTACAAGCTAGTACAGCTCAATAACTACAAAATATAAGTATAGAGATATGTTTGCAAAAAGCAGTGCAAAAAAAAGAAAAAAAAAATAGAAAACAGCTCACTGTCCTTTGTCACATTCGAAGTGATTGCTCTTTTTCCCACATGACCTCTGAGTCCATCCCAATCTGTTTATCTCAGTCCCTTCTCTCAGGAGACATCAATCCTACACATCAACTGGTCTCTGCCCCTGAGGCCTGGTAGCCTTATTCAAAAACTCTCTCTTGCTGTGACCTGGAATCTGAGGGGGAAGGGCGATGCAAAGGGAATGATCTGAGCTCTGTTAGTCTGAGAAGTCTGCCACTGCAGATTAGCTGGGTCAGGGGGACAAACTGTCAAAAACTTCCTCCTTCCCAGTGTCTGCTTTGGGCGCCTGAAGGCTAATTCAAACTTTCCAAGGGTATGCTTGAAAAACACATGGTCATATGCCCAAGTCTCTGAGGGTCTGGGCAGACTGTATGTACATCCGTGTGCAGCCCAAGAATGTCCCTACTGTGAGCAAACTGCCCGAAGGAATTGTAGGAATCTACTGCTTGGTGCTCTTCTTGTTATACGGTTACACATAATGTTTTGTTCACTTTTTCATATCGTGCAGCCAAATATAACAAAGCAGCACTTTTTGTTGCCGCTTGCTGTCACCAGAGGTCACCATCATATTTTTTAGGTTGAATATGTGGAACAAATCCATATGCATTTCAGACCATAGTGTGATTAGAAGTGTATTTGCATCCCTTCGATGGCAAGTGAAAACCATGACTTGGCATTGAGCTATCTTGCCCCTTCGGTGAGAGACCAGGTCTTAGTACAGGGCAAAAGAATTACTGCAAAGGAAAAAGTTTTCATACATTTTCCTCAAGTTGGGTTCAAACAGGGAAGAATGCTACAGGTGATGGCTGCCAGTATAACTCAGTGGTAGGTAAGCATGAGATAAAAATAATATTTGTAGGAGTTAAAAACAGAATAATCGTCTTCTTAACACTGTTGTCATTTTCTGTATACATGTAAGGGTGAATTTAAATAAATACCATGTATATGACCATGGTTTTAAGGCTAGGTCAGCACTGAGATAAAAAATGGTGACCCAAAAAGTTTCTGTCTGTACAAGTTTCTGTACAAGTGGCCCTTTAATCTCAAGTCAAATCGAAAATTATGACGCTGCTCACAACTATCAAATAATTTCCATGTCCATGTTCGTGTAAAAAGAACTAAATGTTAAATTAATAGTGAAAAGTGTTTTTTAGTTCAGCAATGGTCAGATGCAGCTCATTAACAAGACCTGGAGTTCATTTTTCTCTCTTCAGATTGCTGAAGTAAATCAATATCATACTGATATTCTATGTGCTTGTCTGTCTTATGTGGCGTGCGTGTATCCCGCTTTATGTCTGAAGTTGAGCCAAAAGGTGGTCTGGTATTTTTACCTACGGCCACGAACTGAGAAAAAGAAAGTGCTATTTAGAAGACAAAGGCAGGCAAAGGTCTCTGGTAGCTGAAACAGTGAGCAAAAAAAAACAGAAAAAAACAAGGGAATGATAAACTGATCAATACAAACCAACAATGTCACGATGAAGCAGATACTGTCAGAGCAGCTTCGATTTGTTCTTAACAAAGTGCCCAGGGGATAAATAATGAGTTAACACTAAAACACACGGTCAGAAATGGATGGTTCCATTTCCACAGCAAATGAGTATTGTACTGAAAATGACTGGAGCCTTCTGGTTGTAAAACCTCATCTCTGTTTTCCCTGATATCACTCAGCAGGCATGGAGCAAACTATCAAGCTATGATCTCCATCTCCATAAAGGCTGTGTTTTTTTTGTTTTTTTTTCCCCCCCTGAATGGGATGGAGAGTTGAACAGGAGGGGGACATTAATCACTGACACTAACACAGAGGTTAGCAGCAGTTCACTGGGCAGTGGAGATCGAAGCAATGGGATGGAGTGAAGAGATAAGAAAAGAGGTAGGAGGAGGAGAACAATGCAGATTGGTTGAGAGGTTAAGTGTGTCACAGACAGCAATGAAGAGATAAATAACGGCACTGACACAGCAGGGGCATGTCCATTTACACCAAAAGCAATAAAACAGTAGGCCTAAATATTGAATATGTCCATTCTTTGGAAGCCACATCCACTTTAATGCACGTTGCTTATTTACTTCCTAACTGCATTGTTCCCGTGATCTTAAAACACTCGATAAAGTGCAGCGTCCCCGACACATTACGATATGTGAACAGCACTGGTGAAAAAGTGTAGTGATATCACACCCCAGCAGAAGCTGCACGAGCTGCATTTTAATGTAGCCTTCCAAACGCTGTAGAGAGCCGTACTCAACTCTAGTACAGCATGTGTGTGTCAGAATGCCTCTAAACCACATGTACTTTTGTGGGCACAAACACACACACACACACACACACACACACACACAGTATACTGAGGGGTTTAGAGGCTGCGTCTGTATCTCTACCTTACTCTGGTTGGGTTTACTATGAGTTATCTCCCCACTGCGGTGTATGTATTTATTTATTGGTCTGTTCCCAGAGTTCCTGTTTGTGGCAGTGAAACGCTGCACACAACTCATAGAACAGGCTGCTGTGAGTTACGGCAGGATAACCGGATGGCACCCCCTTGTTAGCATAATTTACTACATGCGCTCTCCGGATTTTCCAGAAACTTAAAGTTTTTCCTGCCCGCCACTTTTCACCTTGTTAAACCCAAGCACAGAGACGGGAATTTCTGCACAACAAAAGGTCACTGGCGAGAAGTTTTAGACTTGCGGGAGAAAATTATATATAGTATCAGCACTGGAGCAGTAGAGTTCATAAAGATTCCTTAGAGAGAACCTCCTTCTATATCTGGACCTTCGATTCAAACTTTCCATTAGCTGAAATGGGTATGTTTCAGGCAACGGTCAGGTCACTGCGCTTCAGTAATCCTCCCCTGGGAGTGTGACTGTTCCTGGATCAGTGGCCATAGCAGACTTCGTGGGACCAAACTGAGCTGGCTATAACTTAAACTGGAGCATTGGGAATTGTCAGTACAGTCTGAGAAATGGCAGGGATAAATATGATACGTCTGACACATGAACACACACACACACACACACAGAGTTGGACTGCCCACTGGTCTGTGCTTTATCAAATTAGACTTTGAGCACCTAGATTTATCAATGGAGATGTCCAACACAAACCTCAGCAAGAAAACTAAATGGAAACTCAACCGGTTCTCGTTTATACCACACCCAGGTCCACTCAGTGTAACTGTGAACCGAGGAGTTTTTGAAATGTCATAAATTATTTCCAGTGAGCGAGTGAGTGAGTGAGTGAGTGAGTGCAGATCCAGGTGATCTACAG
Source organism: Channa argus (assembly GCF_033026475.1). Lineage (NCBI taxonomy): Eukaryota > Metazoa > Chordata > Actinopteri > Anabantiformes > Channidae > Channa > Channa argus. The sequence continues at coordinate 18,886,954 of NC_090204.1, forward strand.
TACTCACTCTGAATCCATATAGAGAAAAAAGCAACTGTCATACAGAAACAGATACATTAATCCCCAAACACACCTTAAAATGTTACTTCTTCACAGTAAATACTGTAAGACTGCTGCAGAAGCAAACGTTACAAATAAAAGTTCAATATGAAGTTCCTTCATTATATTATTATCGATACTTCAGAGGACACTTCGCTGATACTGAGCTCGCTTCTTTTAGATCTAGTTTGAGTAATAGTGGTAAGGAAATGCCATAAAACTTCCTGTCCACTTCCCTACATTAAAATATCTCTGTTTAAAAAAAAAAAAAAGCCTCTAGATGACATCACTTAGAGGAACCTTCAGTTCAGACGATGTTGCTCATACTATGAAGGTTGTAATCATGGTCAACTGGCTTTCAGGAGCTTCTCCAGATGACATCATCTGAACTCCTTATGATGAAAAAGTCCTATGGGCGATGTCATCTGAAGGAGTTTTTCCTGCTAGAAGCTGAGAAACATATGGGAAGCCACAATGAAGTTTAAAAGCATTAATGTACATTTACACGCTAAACTAAAGCCATTGAGAGCAAGTTGAAACTCGGTGAAGTCGCACTGGCCACAAAAAACAAGAACAAAACACTACTTGGTTGCACCACCTTTAGCTTGGATGTTGGCATCAAAAGATGCATTCATTTTTTTACCAATACGTTGTGTTAATAACGGGGGAGTCGGACAACGCGAGGATTCTCAATGGGGTTAAGCTCTAGACTCTGTGGTGGCCAGTCCTTGTGTGAAAATGATGTCCCATGCTTCTTGAACCACCATTTTACAAGTTGAGGTCGATGAATTTTAAATATGCCTTTTTCCATCAGGGGAGGAAAAACTCCGCTGATAGCATGTATCAAAATTTGTTTTAATGGCCATGTAAATAGGATTCACCTTGACTACTTTATTCGCCAATGGGTGGTAAACACTGTAATACTGCGACGTTTTTTTGCATGATGATCATAAGAGGAAATTTGCTATTAAACAACTGCAATGGAGTAAAATGAGATCACTGCCGATAACATTCACAAGTACCTCACATTTTTACAGTACTTTAAAAACTGTACTTCAGTGCTTCAATGTTTTCTACCACTGCAAGTCAAACTGCCAAAAATAAATCAATAAATAAATTCACACAAAAGAAGTTCATCACAAACTCTTTTAATTAAAAAACTCTGAACTGGAACTTAACTTGTTTTACGCTGATGCACAAAATATGAGAAACACCTGCTCTTCTCACTGACTGACTTCTCTTTACAGGCCCCAGTCTTGATAAATGAGTGTATGAGAATGAGTGGGCCATACAGATGTTAGTTGAAAACAAAGATAAACCATGGGGGAGCTCGTCTTTAATCTGGTGTCAATTAAAGAAAAATGAGGAAGCGGGAAATGTCAGGAACCATGGTATTAAAAGCTAGTTGACCCTGCCTGAGGTTTGAAGCTTGGGTTGACAAGGGGAGCAAAAGCTGGATGAGAGAATCTGGACAGCTACAGTATGCAAGGGTCGTAAAAGAGTCGTAAAACAGGGTCAAACAGAGGGGACAGCGATAGGTCTGGGAAAACACAACATGACACATGCATCCCTTACTCCCTCCCCTGCTCACTCACTCACTGATCCACATTCCTTTGCAGCCTCTCGGTGTCCGCCACCCTTTTCCCAAACCGCCAGATTTATCATTCTCTCATCCCTCGGCACACAAACTCACACTGTGCTCATCTGCACTCCCTCCTTTTGTTTTTCACTGCCAGAAGCTACATTAATGTTTCCTTTATAGTCATTGAGATTTAATGTGCCCAAGTGGACTGAACGTGGTTCTACAGGCAAAAAAGAGAAAACAATGAACGCCCTCTTTTTTGATTGAAATAAAACAGGCAATCTGAAGGCGTTACATTGTGATCCTGAAACAAAACAGACAAAACTATTATTTAAAAGAAAACATGCAGATAATTATTACAAAAAATCCACAACTCCAGCACCAGTTCTGACGTCATCATCACAAATGCGTCTAGAGCCGAGATGCAGATGCGAACACAAAATGTGAGAGCACAATGTTCTTTGGCTTAATACTGCGGAGAAAACCTCGCTGGAGTGAACCCTGACCTCTGTGCTCCCTTGTTCACTCACCCATCATATGAGGTGCCCTTCCTCTCTCCCCAAATCCATCTCTCTGTCCTTTCCTCCCTCCCTCCCTCCCTCCCTCTCGGTTCTTCCTCCCCACATGCAGATCCAGAAACTGATTAATGCTGCTACTCCATTATTTCTGACAGCCCTTTCTCCCTCTTCTTTCCTTTCATCCCTCCCTCTTGCATTCCTTTCCTGCTCATCCTCCGTCTCTTGTCTTGAGGCCCAATCTGATTACCCATAATCCACCCCTTCTCCTCCGCCCTCTAGATGATGTGTGGGCTGCGCTGTCTTTACTTCATGTTGATGAATGGTGATTTGACATCACATCAAGATAAGCAGGTGAAAAGATGCCAAAGGAGTGTGTAGAGGGCCTGACTCAAACGTGTCTACTTGTCATGGACTTTTGGACAGTGGGACCCTAGATGTACGGTTATGTGTAAGAGAGGATTAAACTGGTTTCACCTCATTTATCACTTTTGTGATTCAGTTCATCCCACAATAGCCGTCTGTTTTTCCAGACATCTTTCTTTGAATATGGCTAAATTATCAACCTGGGCTTCTTTCCACTGTGATCTTCTCTGTTGGCTCAACTTTGCACTGATGTCTTCAGTTGATACATGACATTACATCACACTGTCAATATTACAGCATCCCACTTCCTTAATAGCATTTACGATTCGGCTATAGAAGCTCATGTTTCAAAGATATGGACTTAAAAAAAAAAAAAGGACAGGGCTGTCCCAGAAATAAAGACTTTTACAGCTGTCACAACCAAGTAGAGCAATAAATAAGTACTGAACTGGTTTTTAAAATACCAGCTTGGTATTTTATCAAAAGGTAGGTCACCACATAATTTCAGAACGAATTAAATGGTTATGTCAGATCCCTTAGTCTTTTATTCACACATTTTACAGTTCTGCAAATGTACAAGTTACTTGTCCATAAAACTCAAATACACACGCTGCTCCTTGAGAAAACTGTGCTTTTTTACACCGAACTGGAGCCAAACGAGAGGCACAGACAGTTAAAAATAAATGCAGACACTGGGAATCTTGTACCAGTCTAAATTTACATAAAGTGACTACCACATCTAAAAAGAAGGTTAAACCAACACTGTAGTTATACTGTAATTAAAATAAGCAAAGAGCAAATTAATATAAATACATATATATTGTTACACATATTAAGGTAAATCTAATCATTACACTATATTCAGATAGTGTGGCATGTCTCTCAACTTAAAAATGGCCCTTCGTGCAATGCAAATTTTTCATCCCTCTCCTTCTAGCATTCAAGCAGCGAAAGAGCAAATGTAACTGATAACGATTAAAATGCATGAAGGGTTTGTCCCAATTGCTGACTTCACACACCAAAAGCAGTGCCAAATTTATTCAAATCGTCTGGCATCTCAGTTTTCCAACAAACCATGACATTTCTTTGGGAATCTACTAAAGGACACTGGTCTGTAGATCGACCCAAACAACTTTACACATGACACAACTAGTCCCTTCTTGTTCCATACAAGGCATATCTCTGGGGCGAATATCTACGGCTTCTGTAAAGAGCGGACATGGACACAAAAAGCTTAGTGCACACTGAAGCAGTAGGAAAAAGAATGGGCACTTCTTACACTGTGGCCATATACCTACACTTGCTGCTTAACACAGAGCACCAACACACCCCCCCAGTAACCCCACCCATCCCAGCTGGCCTTGGACTGAGACCCGACATGTCTGGCACACGGTCCTCCTCTTGCCACCTGCATGTGGAATGTTCAATATGTGCAGCTGTGTATGTATGAGTCTCTAATTGGTCAGTGTGGGCTCAGGTTGGCTTGTTGAGAACTCTAATTGATCGCTGTACTGCCCTCTGAGGTGATTGACTGAAATCTCATTAGTTTCTGAGAAGTACTGCTCTCTGACCTACAAAATAACAAGACAAGGCTACAGGAACAAATGCATTATTTATTCATCCTGCACGGGTACTGAATATTGCTGTAAATCAGTTTATGTACTACACTCGTTAGTACCGAATTTGCCACAAAACAAAAAGCATTTTGAATCTAAACTTTATACATTTCTCCTCAACAACAAATAACTTAATATATCTTTAGTATATAAATGTATATAAATGTAGCTCTTTGATTTACCAGTTTGTCAAAACTCAAGTACGTGTTGCAACCATAGCACTTACATAAAATAAAATGCCACCCACAGCTATTACCAACAGTGGTCCAAATCTATTTCTGGACAATATATATTTTAACTCACTTTGCAAACTACAGAGTCTTCGGGCTATTTGACTGGCAATGATGTGCACCATGCAAAAGTAGAGTTTACGGTTTGAATCCCAGCAGACGGTTGTTGGATGTCAAACCTCTAATATCTCACACCCATGTCTTATCTTAACTAAGATAAACAACAAAAATCTCTACAATATAAAATACAAAGCCCATTTGTCTCCATCATTTCCCCTCCCTCTCGTCACTCAGCACCCAGAGGCCACACCATCTCGCTGACGTTATGCTGAACAACCAGGCTACTTATTCCCATTTTTTTCTTCCCCCTCAGGGCCCACCTGCATCATTACCACTGATAAAATACAGACATTCCTCTCCTTCTAGCGTTCAAGGAGTGAAGGAGCACATGTAACTGATAACGACTAAAATGCATTAAGGGTTTGTCACAATTTCTTACTTCATCTCCACCAAAGCCTCTCTGGTTCTTTATAACTTCCCTTGTGTGTGTATAGTTTCCCTTGGGTGGGCGCTTGGCACAGAACACACCAAAAGCAGTGCCAAATTTATTCAAATAGTCTGGCATCTTAATATACTCATCTAGCCTTTCACATGCATCATAAAGTGCTGAAGCGTGGCATCTGTGCTAACCCTAACTCCACTTAATGGCAATGTGTGTGAATGAGTCAAGCATTAAGGAATGTGGGTCACACATGATGCAAGTCAGCATGCAAGCTCTAGTATACACACGCACACAGGCACGCACGCACGCAAAGGCACACACACACACACACACACACACAGGCACGCACGCACACAGGCACGCACACACACAGGCACGCACACACACAGGCACGCACACACACAGGCACGCACACACACAGGCACGCACACACACAGGCACGCACACACACAGGCACGCACACACACAGGCACGCACACACACAGGCACGCACACACACACACAGGCACGCACACTCCAGACTCTTTTCACCAACCCGCAAACAAACTGACTCCACAAGTGCTGTCAACCACTTGATACACATGTGAATGCATGTTCAGCCTATTTGTATTTGTATGAAGTGGATAGAGTTTCATGTGGGGCACTATTTCCAAGCCAACCCTGTTTTCAGCACTTTGAATCTGACATGCTAACTAGATACCCTGACATACACTACCCTGCCAGCAGCCATTTGCTGAAAAGGCCCAGCCCTTTGCCAGATTTAGGCTCATCAATGACAGCTGTCACATATTCCATCATCTGAGAGGAGGAGCGAAGGAGACAAGGGTCAATGAAGGACACAAACTAGTGGGAAGACAAGTAGAGTTGATAAGAAGATGAATACATGAATGAGTGGATGGACGGAGGCCAAGGTTCAAAGGGCTTCTGGGTCGTAGGGGCTGACTACTTGCCTTCTATCAGCGTTTCACTGACCGCGTCTCAAATTTAATAACTTGTCTCTAGTGGTTTAAACTGGGAAATTGTCTCAATCTATTCCCATGGAAAACAAGGGGATAAGTCAAAAAAGCTAATTGCCTTTGGGGCTGGTGGTTTTTAGACTCGGCATTTAAAGGAAGGTAGTGGTGTAGGGAAGTAATGGTGCAGCACAGAGAGGGACAGGAGGCATGAATGAACACTTTGTGAGGTGTAGGTTCAGTAATGACATGCAAATACAAGGTCCAGGCCACAAAATGAGAAGACAAATATCCTCCGTTTGCCTTGCCCCTACTTCAGCTGTCTGTCAGAGCAAAGTTGTCTTGTTCCTGAAATCTATCACTGGACATGTCAGCGAGCTGGTAAAACGCCACTCTTGATCTATATAATGTGGATGTGATACATTTAAAATGATGCTATGAAACAAGATCAAATTTAAATGTGAAAACTTTAGCTGCACCTTACATCTGATACCCGCACATCCATGTTTCGGTTCTCACTTTTACCATCACTTATTTTTAGAGCATGAATGATCAAACCAGCACTCCTGTAGTTTCATTCTGTGTTTTCTGCAGGTTTCTGCAACACCCTAACAATTTAGACTTTATAATTAGGCTTTTATTAGACACTTGTGAGGACACTGATTGTGCACTCTGTATGGTCTGCATGGGGGCTACTGTTCAACATTGAACATGTTTGGGAAAAGCAGTCGACAGGCCTTCAAAGGGCAGCAGGACATATGCGACACATGTCAGCGTTGCCACCACAAACACCATGAAAACACACAAACACTGTACAGGGCTTCCACCGGCCTCCCGTATTCTGTGCTTAGCATCTGTGTTGGTCTGTGCCACGTGGAGCAACTTCCATAAATACAGAGATATGGAACCTATAAGGACCATTGAGAGCGCGTTTTTAAACTGATCACAACTCTACATTTTACAGTTACATATACAGAAACTGCCACCAAAACGTCTTTTTATGCTATACATGAGGAAAAGCAAATAGAGCAGTGCATCAGGGGTCTCTGTTCTAAACTATGAAGAACAGATAACATGGAAGAATGATCACTTAATACTACTTTCAATAAAGTAGGAAGACCAACTGGTCCTTTATTGTTGATACGGGTTTTGCAAATAAGTCCTTGCATAGTATATAAGAGAATAAAAATAAGCAGTTCTGTTGAAAGGTGGTTAGCATAGAGTCCCCGCTAGTTTCCCACCAGGCTGAAACATACTTTTTATACTTCAATATCATTTGGTTTTTTTTTTAATTTGAGATAAAGAGGAGACACTTGGTCTCATCCAGAATCCTTCGATCCAGAATCATAAAAGCATATTTCCATACTGTTGTGATGTTGTGAAGAGCAACCCAAACCGCTGACTCCCCAACTCTTAGGTTTATTAATAAAATCCTCAATGAGATTGTAAAAAGACCAGAAAAGCAGTGCACTACGGCACTTACTTCTTAATATTACCACACGTGGCTAAAACTGCCAAGACTGTATAATAATGAAACAAGCATCTACATTTGGTTAATCAAGGGAATTATTTTACGTGTTTCAACAAGGTTTATTAACTCTCGGTTTGAGCACAAAGGAATATGCTCATTAGTGCCAGCAGAATAACTTCTGGATCTCAACCTTTATTTGGTAACGTACAGTAGAGGAAGCCTCTCCTATAGAAAATATAGAAGAGACAAAAAGGAAACAGGCAACAAAGGTGCACGACTGAGTCAAAGTGGGAATGCTGCAATTACGTGGTTTTAAGAGCCACTGGAATGCCTCTGTGATCACTCCATTTACGACAAAATACCATGTAACTACATATGAGCTTAGAGGAACACCACAAACCTAAACGCAACATCTAATTGAGAATCGTCTTCATTCTGCAAATCCTTGGATGACCCACATTGCTTCTCACGTAGAGGCTTCTCCAAATAACCCTAAAGTATAGGTAATGGAAATATAAAATATTTCGGACATTTTGTATTTGACACAGCCCACATCCAAGTGGGTTTGAACAACGACGAAGAAAAAAAAAAAACATCAGTTGTCTTTTAGAGTCAGTAAATGATATATTTTCAACATCAACTCCATTGGTGTTTTGCATGAATTCAGTAAAAGTCCTCATTTATGACATAAGTGAATTGTGCTTCGTCCTTGCTGTTGTGCTACAGTTCCCATAGGCAGGGAATGTTTCCTGAAGCTCTGGTGTCATGTGAATATGGTATTAGAGGTTCATTCTCGAGCGCTAGTTGTGCTCGCCTCTCATTAACATCCCATCTATCAAACAGTCCGCTGTCAGCTTGCACTGCCACCCTGTCATTTAACTCACTGCAAAGCTACAACACACTCTGACTCATTACTTTCTTTACCAAAGCCTGAAGAGCAAAAGTGCATTTTTGGACAGGGTTGTGTTTTGTAATCACAGCTTGGGAATTTATTCATGTGGAATTTGTGTAAGTGTGGTTTCTAAAACATACTTTAACCCCATTACATACCCTTGAAACAAACAAACAAACAAAAAAAAAAAAAAAAAAAAAAAAAAAAAAAAAAAAAAAAAAAAAAAAAATCAAGACGACAATGACGAAGATGGAGACAATGAAGAAGAAGAAAGCATCTTCTTCGTAAAACCAGTAAAAGAACTTCTAATTCACAGAGAATGTGAACCATTTTGATGTGGCTTGTAAATGTGGTCATGTGTGGTTTATGTGAGTGAGGCTGCTTTCCCCTGCGAAGGTTGTGGCTTCGTCTAGGTTGACCAGACAAAGGTGCTCCCCGTGTGTTCATGCTTCACAGCTTTCAGATCCAGCTTATGACCTTTACCGCATTCCTCCCTCTCTCTATCCCCATTATTCTCAATCATACTCAATCTGCTGATAATAAAACACAATTTTAGGAAAATGTGTGTGTCCTTGACTAGGGGTGAAAAAAAGAACAAAAACTGAAAATGACTGGTAGTGAATTAATGCCGGTCTTATTTTCTGCAGCTGAAGAATGATTGGTCTGTATGGCAGACCTGACAATGCTCTCTGGCCAAGAGAGAACTGGGAATATGGGAAATCACACACTTATACACAAGGTCAGGCCTATCTCTTTCTCTTGCTCACACAAACAGAACTGGACACAATGCACCTGGTTTCTCACTATCTCTCTCCCCGCAATCACAGTGACACACTGCAGGTCTAAAACTCCAGAATCCAACTAAAACAGCAGTGTGTGTGTGTGTGTGTGTGTGTGTGTGTGTGTGTGTGTGTTTGTGTGCACTATGTAAGGCAGTCCCAGCAATGTCAATAAACTGCGAGACCATACGAAACCCAACACATGGAGCTTAAATTGAATCTACAGTTTGGTGCGTCCACCACCCTCAGAGGAACGTCTCAGGACTGGGCTTCTTCAAAGTGGCAAGACTCGCCAAACGCCCCGTAACATAATTCACACGGAGACGCCAGAACAGTAGGAAGAACAGGGACTGAGGAGACACTCACGACATGATGCAGTTTGTTTAAGAAAACACAGTCATGTATGTCTCGGTTCAGGCGTGCCTCTCTCGGTCTCACCCAGCGCATAAATCACGGTTTGCTCACTTGCCTCAGAGGTTAAAACTAGCAGTTTGTGAGAAAGTGTTTGTCCACTCATTGCAAATGTAACTATAAAGAAATGCTTGTTACACAACATGTGATGAAGTCACCACTTGTACAAGAGGTCAAATTATACATGGAGAGAGGGATGATATATATACACAAACAAAAGCTGGGAAAATATATTTTTTTTATAAACTTTAGAGGAGGAAAAAAACGAGACTGGTGCAAGATCTTAAATGCTGCTTAAAGTTTTAATTCCAACTCTTTGAAGAAGTTCCCAAAAAGATAAAGGCATTTAAAAAAAAAAAGAATTACAGAATATGGGTCAGGGATTGAAGTCACAGCATGCAGTCAATGTAAATTATTTCTTTTTGAATAAATAAAAACAATTTTTTTTTAAAGGCATAAATGAAACACTTTCACATTTAAAAAACAAAATTCTGTTTGCTCCACTGGCATTTCTCACCCTGCAGGTCTCAACAAATGTTCGGCATAATGGAGCAGATAACTTCCTTCTAAAATACAAATATGACGGACTTGGAATACACTTGTCCAACTTGTGTTGAAAATCTTTTTATGCTCTGATGCTGCAGCTAAGCTCCTGCCCTTTCTCTCCCTCCTCCCTTCCCTTCATGGTTTTGGTTAGGCAGCGTTCCCTGTGTTTGATTAGGCCTTCAGTGTCAATAACGCCTGTTTTGAAGAACACCCTCAAAAGGCCCTTAAACAAAGATGAAGAAGAGGGCAAGTAGTGAAAGGGAGACAGCAAGAGGTATATCTGAAGCAAGAAGAAACATAATGGCTTGATGTGCTTCATCTGCAGTCCACATGTTGCAGTATTGTGTTTGTTTGCCCCTCAGCGTGGTATGACAGCTCCACTTGAACTGCTAAAAACACAAATCTCTAATGGCAATGGAAACGGAAGAAGGCTGAGAAAATAAAGCAGAGAAAACGGAGGGAGAAAAGAGGGATATCAATGATGAATGAGTAGGACTTTATGTGACCCATATAGGCTTTTAGATGAAAAGCAAATTGAACTGACTTATGGATAAAAGTAGTTGCTCTCTTCAACTGGTGTTTTTCTTCTTTTACTGGATTGCAATTGTTGATAATTTGGCGTATTTCCTAATGCTGACTGTTTGTCTGTGTACTGTACAGTATGTACTGTAAGCAGATAAAAACACAAGACTCCCACTGTGTAGTAATAATAATGCAGAATTATTGCTGAGCAGAAGCCCACTTAAAAAAAAAAAAGGTTTTTACTGCCATTTTATGAAAAGACAGTGTTTCATTTCATAGTAAGTGACACTAATTGGGAAATTTCAGATTCTCCAGTGTATATTTTTCCTCAATAAAAACAATCCCATAGATTTCCAGTAATCAAATTTCAGCTTTAATTATGATTTTGGCTTTCAGAGATTATGAAAACAAAGTAATCAGAAATAAGCTTTTCAGGAACCCGTCTGTTTTGTGATGACGCTTGTCTAATGCAGCCGAACCCTTTCCATTATAGTGGTGTGCTCTCACCCCTCCAACTCTCAAAGAGTCAAAACAAGATGGTTCACCGTTAGTGTTGTCACAATACCAAAGGCATGACTGACACCGGTACCAGCCTCATCATCTCAATACCAATATTAAAACAATTCCATGACATAAAGCTAAAAAAACAACAAATATTAATGGAATAATAAGAGATGAAATCATGAAACTAAAGTAAATTAATAGCATATTCCCACTGTGCATGAGATTTGTCGTATGGGGATGAGCTCCTGCACTTGCAGTCAAGCCTCACTTCACTGTGTGAGCAGCCTACAGAGTATAAGAGATAATCAGCATGTCCGCAATATCTGCCGGCAGCCAGTGACTTCACTGATCACACACACACAGACACATTGTCATTTTTTTCAGTTTTTTCTTAAAATGTATATTCTTATAGTAGTAGTATTGATAAATTAATTTTATTTTTTTGTATTGTTTTTAAAGCAAGCTCAACTTTTGCTAAAGCCTTAAGAGTCGGGTCACCCTGCTGCTTGTCAAAATATTTGATATAATATGATATTTAGGTTTGACATTTCTCACTGACATCATCGACAACCAGGCCGGCATTAAAAAGCGCCGCTTTGTCAAGACCTTCTGCATTAGATGCTGACGCTGAAGGCACCCGACCCGAGTTTTCAGTGCAGTTAATTAGAAACCCCAGCGCTTCAATATAAGATGCCAAAATCGATGACATATTACAAAAAGAGAAAAGGTCTCCTGGAGGGTCCAATACAGACACCAAAGTACACCTCCAGTGTCAATGCGCGACGCAGTTGCTCCCAGGGCGTCAAAGAGCATCACTCCTGGAGCGTCCAATAGTCTCAATATCAGATTCAGTGAGATGATAGGTTTGCAGATTCAAGTTAAAGTCATTGCAGCTGAAAGTCACTGTAAAACACTGTCTGCATGTAGAGTCATGCTACAACTGTTTGCACTTGCTATTTACAGCAGTCTGCCAGAGAAAGGTGAGCCAAGCAGTCTGTGAATCAGCTGACAGATGATTGACAAATATGCAACAAGGCGTTTACATATATTGTATGTTTTAGCTATGATGTTGTATTTGGACCTCACATATCGAATATGTGTGAAAAGACATACTGCATGTGACATCTCTCTTATCAGTATGTGTATGCTTGTCTAAATCAACAATGGACGTGTGAGTATATATATTCAAGCCAATAAAGAAAATCTTTCGCATGAGACAGAGGATTTGTTTATTCGTAGACTGTGGGTGGTCCTTTCGGTTTCATTACATTAAAAAAAGAAAAAAAAAGAAAATGCTTTTCTTTTTCCCTTTGTCCCATGTGGAAAATCATAAGGTATCAAACTTTCACCAGAGGATTATCTATATTTTCTATTTAAAAGTGCTGATGTTTAGTTCAAGGACAGACACGTTATTTGTATCTTTGAATATAAGAATGTGCCTCTGTGTATGAGTACATTATTTCTTCCGAGTTGACTAAACAAAAAAACAGTAAATGCATCTCAGAAAGGACTGTAACCTCTGCTCCAAGTTCACTGAGCATCACACTTGAACTAGACCTTTACAAACTTGCAGCTCTGTTAGCCAAACCTGCAACCTCCAAGTACATTTGTCGCTTTTTTGATTTTGATTTTTTTGATTCCACTAGTAACAAAAACAAAAGCTGAACACGTCTGTGCACCCCAATCAACCAATAAAGCATCTCATTTAATACAAAAGTGCAAGACAGTATATTGCGGATAATTCACCATGTTTGTTTTTAAAAAGCTAAGCTATATATGTCAAGTGTTCCAGGACTTTGCTTTACGGTTATTAATTTGGTCATTCACACAAACTATATTTAATAATCCATTAACTATGATTTAATAGGAAAGATCGAAAGGAGAGAGAGATGGATCGGGGAGTTATGGGAGGTTTAAGAAAAAAACAGTTTGTCATTGGGAGAAAGTGAATAAAAGTATCCCACGGCATGCTCATAAAGGTTTATGCTCTGTTATGCTAACGTAAAAGTGAGTTATGAGGAATTAGAGAAAGCACTGATATGGTGGTCCCTAGGCACTTTTTTAACTCAACGTTTCTGCTTTCACACTTGTATGTGCTTTGTTCCAATGGGTTTATATGTTTATAGATGGGACCTAATGGAAAAGCCTGAAGGTACAGGTTCACCACAGGTTCTATGAAATCCAACAAAATTTAAAATGAGATCAAATGCATCAAACATCCTTAAGGCTGGAGCTTTCTAGACAGGCATCACCCTATGGCTCCATTCATGTGCGTGCACACACACACACACACACACACACACACACACAAAGTGGCGTGAGGGGTAGGGGTGTAACACCCAGTGTCTCCCTCAATAACATACCAAATCCATCAAGGTGCCCCAGCATCCAGCGCTGAAGGCTGCCACTGCTGGAAGCTCACAGGGTTCAATTAACAGCACCAGAGCAAACGAAAGCTTTGTGGATTAGGGCACATATAGTGTGCCAGACATATTGTGGCTTTGACCCATGATTATCATACACGTATAATCCCATTACTGTCACTAGCGCCCTCAAAAGAAAACATTTAGTACAAATGCCAGCCTTTCTGATAAGTATTGTATTTCCATTGAAAGTTCTCAGATCTTATCTTGATGAAACTTTTAGGTTCTGAACATGTTTTTTTTTTTTTTTTTAACAAAATGACACTGGAATGTGTTTGTTGCTGTAAGAACTTATTCTACTTGGAAATAGTTGGAGACAGCCTGTTACAACAGCTCCAAATGCTACACAGCTGCTCTGTCTAACACTAGAAACCTGTAAAACAATGGAGAAGAAGTTATATGAATGCAAAGCACGGAAAGAAAAACAGCATAAGCCTTACATACATAAATGCAGGAACACAAATACTTAACTCTCCAATCAGTAATTTGAAAGCTCATACTAGAATGTACTCTGAACTGAGCTTCACACCAGCAGGAAGAAATGTTTTCAGTGTTTACATAACCCACAAATCATTTAAAAGAGCATTGCTCTCATATAATTGAAAACAAATGAGAATACAAAAAGTCACTTCACTTCCTGGAAAATGATTAAGCTCTGCAGCATCGGACCACTTGACGTATATGCAGGATTTAAACAAACGGCACTGGGAAAATGAAGGCAAGGAGCAGAAAAATTATATTTATGAAAGAAAAAGAAAAAGTCTTTGTATGGTGGCATTTATGCTGGCTGTAAATCCCATTTCTGTACCACACAGTGAAATGAACACGAGTCTTTGTTCTGCAAAAAGGTAGAAAAACAAACAATGTCTTGAGAGAAGTAATACAGAAAAAATACTGAAACGAAAATGCTTTAAAAAAAGATTAGGTTAGGTGGTAGAGGAAGACATGGAAGGAGAAAGAGCAGCCTGTGAGGGTGGAATTTTGTGTTTAATAACTAATTTTGCAAGACCGAGGCCTTTATATGACAAGCCAAGCTCTCCAAGATGAGAGATGATGATAAGGATGCTGGTACACTACCTCGATGGATCCTCAGTTAATATGCTTTCAAAGGCCTAAAGTCTACCTCAGATTTGTCAAAATGTGAAAAATGTTGAGTCAATTTAGAAATCAGCGGGCTTGCCTGAATATTTACACAAATTTTAGTATTAAAAGCATGTAGTCAGAATATTTTTGATGTATGATGCATCAGTATCAGACCTTTTCCTATGGCTTATAATCGCTTGATTGTTTTTGACTAAAGCTGGAATTTTTTATAATACAATGCTCAACTCGTTAGTACTGATACTTTTTCTACTGACATTTATTTAAATTAACCAATATTATCTGAACACAAGAACATCACCTACATAACGCAAATAATAATAGATAACAAGTCTGAATAAAGTATTGAGGTTACTGTTCAAACTTTTTAAATAAGAGACATTAAAAGACCCATGACTCTTTCATAAAATCTGATCAAAGGTCGAGTGATAAGCTTCCTTCTTTAAATACTTACTGTATCCAAACCTGCAAAGTAAACACAGTGCAGTCACGGACCGGACCTGGTGATAGGCCACTACTGTATCCTTGAGGTATTTGAATAATCCAGGCACCTCATGGAGTCCCATATGGGGTCCACGGGTCTGGAAAAAGGACATGTGTGGACATTAACAGACTGCAGTTGCTCCTCTGGGTTTTTTTTTTTTTGTAAAAGGATAAAAGTTAAGCAGCTGCATACAGAGTCAAATCCTTCAATAAACATGTGAGCAGATCTGTAGGTCAGTTGACTCATCAAGGCTACTAGCAGAATAAATAACTGTCTGCTCCAACATTTCCTGCAGTCATTCTTATCACGGCACAGTTCTGATCTGTGCTCCATCACACACACACACACACACACACACACACACACACACACACAGGATGTCTATCTCTTGGGAGCTGCTCAGCCTGCAATCCATCAACAGTGCTTCATTCACACTGACCCAACTTCTGTGAACAAACATGTAAAAACACACAGCAGGATTCTTGTGCACACACACACACACACACATACAAATGACATCTGACCTGTCTGCTGTCAGTACACCAAAAGGCTTCTTTGTCCTTTGATAACCCCTGTCCAGCCTCCTCTACAGGAGGCTGTCTCCCTAACAAGTCTTGCCCACGGCAGGAGCTCTGAGCTTAAGGCAGACAGCAGAACAATGCCCTCTCTCGTGGAGAGGGACCATTCTAACAAGGACTTCTAATGAAATCCATGTCTCCCCTGCCTTTTCCAACATCCCTCTTCAACGTTCCTTTCCTCACCTCCTTCTCAATGTAGGAAACCATAGCAAGATGTTGCTGACTAGCTAAACTTTTTTTTTCTTTTTTTTTTAAATCCTGGAAATAATGGACAATGCACTCTGCAGTTTCTGCCTACACATAATCAAGAACATTCATAATCAAGAACTCTGGATTTGAGTAAGACAAATTCCTGAGCCAAAAATGAGGGAGAAAAATGGCAAGAAAGGCAGAAATAAAAAAAGCAGAAAAGGAACGAAAGAAAAGCCGAGACAGCACGGACAAGGAAATCCTGACCTCTGTTTTGTATGAGATGGGCTGCGAGAAGTGAAAAGTGGCAGGATCATAAAAATCCTCTTCAGTTTCCATCTGCTTTGGAAATCCATCTGGACCATTCACCACAGCAACAATTTGACTGTCCATAATTCTTGCTCCTTTTATTTTTTTTCCTTTAAACTTCTCTACTAGAATGCAACCACAGGGGGGCACAAGCCAGTGTCTGAGCGTTGTGTCAGGAAGGGCATCTGAAGTAAAACATGTGCCAAATGAAAAATGTAAATCATGATTTCCACACCGCATAGGTCGTGGCCCCGGTTAACAACGACCACCACCGGAGCTGTCTACCTACAGGGTGGAAACTGGGCTACTGTTGGTCGAAGAAGGAGAGGAGGAAGGCCTGTTCGTAGGCAGAGAGAGAAGAGGAAAACCAAGAGTGTAGGACTAAGGTAGGACTTGGAATGTTGGGACTATGACAGGGAAGGCTAGAGACTTGGTTGACAGGAAGGTGGATATAATGTGTCCAGGAGACCAAGTGGAAAGGTACCAAGGCTTGAAGCTTAAGAGCAGGGTTCAAGTTGTTTACCGTGGGTCTGATAGGATGAGAAAGGGAGTAGGAGTTATCCTAAAAGAGGAGTTTGTGAGGAATTTTCTGGAGGTGAAAAGAGAATGAGGACATCAGATGGACGCTCATGTTAGATGTGTTGGAGATAAAGTCAGAGAGGCCAGATTGAGGTGGTTCAGAGGAGAGACTGTGAATATATCGGTAGAAGGATGCTGAGGTTGGAGAGGAAGACCAAAGAGGAGATTTATGGATGTAGTGAGAGAGGACATGAAGTTAGTTGGTGTGAGAGCAGAGGATGCAGAGGACAGGGTTAGACGGAGGCACATGTTGTGTGTGGCGAGCCCTGAAAGGGAACAGCTAAAAAGGAAAAGAAGAAGAAACTTCTCTAGTATGTCTACCTTTGTTTTGTAAATGTTATTTTTTACAAAGCCACTTAAAAGCCTGTAATGTCTTTTAATGAAAGAGACAAATTCAACTTTCTCGATGTTCTTTTCTTTTACAAAGCTTGTTTCCACCTGACACAAACTCACCATCATTCCAAACTTCTCATCAGTGACTGAGGCCTTTGTGTTTAATGTCTCTGTCAACACTTTAAAAGACTTGGCGGTGTTGTGAAAAATGAGCCAGAGCATATAGCAAAGGGAGGTGATTTCCCTTGAGCCGTTTGTAATTGCTTCAAGCTTGGACCAGACAGGACAAAACCAGGACGCCTGGTGCAGGAAGTGGTTTGAATTAAGTCAGTGAGGGAACATGCTGGCTTCTCCTAGAGGTGGAGTGGGTAGATGTCATGACACCTCCATCTTTCACGGTATTTGCAAGTATTTTGGATGCGTTTTGATCCATTTCTTTCACAGTAAACAGAGTATACATAGATAACACAAAGTACAAGCTCATTTTAAGTAAATACAACTTTTAAGACCTGTTTTATTTTTTTTACATTAACTTTGAAACTTTCGGTGTTTGCTTGCCACTTGTCTTCTAGATCATTTTAACTCTAGGTCCACGCTTCCTAGGCTCACTGTGGTCTGGTTCCTATCTGGGGAGGGTGGGGAAGGGGGAGGGGGGTCAATCTGATGCTGCAGCCCTTTCCAGCATTCAGCATACAGAGGCTTTTAGGATCTGCTTTAAATCAAAAGGCTCAGACTCTCTCGGGCTCTTCTCATGCTTGGATTGAAAACATAACTGCTCACGCACACCCACTAACAGCAGTATAACTGTCTACAAACACATTCATAAAATCTTTACCCACGTGCAAAAAAAATCCAAACATGCTGGTTTCCAAGTTCCAGAAAAAGAATAGGTGCTTATGTCCAGGTTAAATTTCAGGTTACTGATGCGTCTGAGACGTGGACATAATTATTTCATATATTTTCACAGAGAATTTTTACTGATTTAATTTGCTGCAAAGGACTGACCTAATTTTAAATCATCCATCCAGTCATAAACAAAACAGACTGGGGAAGGCATTTGCTTAAAAAGAATTGGCCCTTGAGGGTGAAAATGGCATTACTCGCTTCTCTCAGGACTAAAAAGACAACTGAGCTCTGGGCCACGCACACTGAGAAAAGACGTTCTAAAGGGCTTCATCTACCAAATAGTACAGCTGTCTCATTAACTCCGAATGCCTCAATAACTGAAGAGAGACCAGTTGGACCACCAGCGAAAGAGAGAACACCCTAGAGCCATAGTGAGAAAGCAGGTGAAAGTTAGACAGCTAGTGAATGGGAAGAGGATTTTTTTTTTCCCCCACCTCAAGCAACCCTTTCCATTTCTGCCCAAACCCTGGGACCTTCCCTTGCCATCATTTCATCTCCTCCCTCTCTCCTTCGCTTTCCACATTTTCTCCTTTCTTCCAGATAGAATTAGCTCAGCAGGACACCGGCATTCCTGCTCCACTGGTCGCCTTTGTCTTGACATTCCCACTCCTCCCAGTGTCCTCTGCAGCCCTATGTCAAACAAAGTAGACCAACTGTTCTGCAAAATGGCAACAGGTTTTCTCCTTTTCCATTTGTCCTCCTATCAAACTAATTTTATGTTTGATTTAATTGAAAAAAAAAAAAAAAAAAAACTTACATAAGAGCTTTAAAGTACTGATGGGTTAGTGCATAATGTGGCTAGTACTGTGAAATGTACTCTTCTCACATTTAGTCAGGGTCACCCCTACAGTGCGGCCGCCGTGCTCAAACCAGACTCGTGGTCGGGGGTACCCTTTGGTTGGCTTTGATCTGGAGGCAGTTTTACAATCCCGACTACCTGTTGTGAGGTTCTGTATGGGGGTAAGATAACTGATACACAGCCAGAAATGGGAGGGAACTGTGCTCTCTGCTGCTGTGCCCCAGCAGGAAAGACCTGCATATTGTTGCAGTCATACACTAAATCCTATTACTCCACTTTTGGTGTTTGTGTTTTACTTGCAATGGCATTTTAGGCAACACAATCCTTAATTTTGCACCTAGCACTTGAAGTCCGTGAGATGTATTAGCCTTTGTTGAAATATTGTTCCAATAAGAACATAAGATATTAATGTAATAGTATCAGAGATTTCTAAAGATTTACATCTAGACTACACCTCTCAGCAGTTGGCTGCAAGTCTAATTGTTGACGGTTCTCTTTTCCCCTGGAAAATGGTCTGTAAGATTCAGCCAAACTATGCGATGTTTAAAGTCTTTGTTGGTCAAGGACAAAATTGAGACCGAGAAAGCTGTATCAGGGGCATCTGGGCTTTCACGTGCAAAGTATGGTGATATTTTCCAGATACTTTTTGCTTGAATGAGCTACTGCGATCATTATCTTATCCCCTTGGATTTAAATTCTAATTGTCGTAAACTGTTTCAATCTAGCAAACAATTGATTGATTTAATATCTTAATGGGTTTTTTTTCTAATACATGAACATCAAAGCTCATTAAGTCAATGGAAACCATCCAGCCAGGACTGTTTTGCATCTATCCACAAGGCAGTACTTCTATGTGTATCATGCTACAAGTATATACACAAACTGCTAGACAAGATTAGCAAAAATGCAGAAACGTAAGGAGGACTGTGAGACCACAAGTATGAGGCTGCTGGGCAGTGATATGACAACTCTCAGCAATGGCATGTCGACCACATGATCCACTTTGGATCTGCATAGAAATACTCATACTCACACAGCTTATTCTTTTCCTTTGGGCTGTTCCCTTTCAGGGGTCTCCACAGCGAATCATGTGCCTCCATCTAACCCTGTCCTCTGCATCCTCTTCTCTCACACCAACTAACTTTATGTCCTTTCTCACTGCATCTATAAATCTCCTCTTCGGTCTTCCTCAGCAATCAGTCTCTCCTCTGAACATGTCCAAACCGCCTCAATCTGGCCACTCTTTATCTACACATCAAACATGAGCTGTCCCTCTGATGTCCTCATTCCTGATCCTGTCCATCCTCGTCACTCCCAAAGAGAACCTCAACATCTTAAGCTCTGCTACCTCCAGCTCTGCCTCCTGTCTTGTCTTCAGTGCCACTGTCTCGAAGCCGAACAACATCGCTGTTTCAACCTGCTTGCACAGGCCTCTTCACCTCTTTTCCACACTCTCCGTTACTCTGAACCGTTGACCCTAAATACTTAGTCCTGCAACTTTTTCACCTTTGCTACCTGTAACCTCACTGTTCCACCTGGGTCCCTCTCATTGACACCTTCATTCCTCCGTTTTCTAGAGCAGACCTCCATCTCTCTAGATTTTCCTCCACCTGCTTCTGCTATAGAACACAATCATCTGTCAGCCTGTCCATCACCTGAGCTCATCAGCTTTATTCCTCTGTAGTTTCCAGAGCTCTGCACACGTTCTTAAAAGTTTGGCACCAGTACACTTCTCCTCCATTCCTTCCTCCAACTTTCCAAGATACGCACCTGTCACCTCTTCTACTCTTCTATTTTCTTCATTCATAAACTCTTCAAAGTTCTTCCACCTTCCCATCACATTACCATCCTTATCTTTAATCACCACAACCTGCTGCACATCTTTCCCATCTCTATCTCTTTGTCTGGCCAACCTGTACAAATCCATCTCTCCCTCTTTAGTGTCCAACCTCCAACCATACAAGTCCTCATATGCTCTTTGTTTGGCCTTTGCCACCTCTACCTCCACCTTACGGTGCATCTCCATGTGCTCTTGTCCACTCCCTTTAGTCTTCTCAGTGTCCTACTTCTTCTTAACCAACTTCTTAACTTCTTCGTTCCCCCACCGAGTCGCCTTGTCCACTTTCCTGATGGCACACCAAGTACCTTCCTACCTGCCTCCCTGATCACATTAGCTTTAGTGGTCCAGTCTTCTGGAAGCACCTCCTGCCAACCCAGAGCCCGTCTGAACTCCTCCCTGAAAACTTCACATTCTTCCTTTTTCCTCTTGTCTGGCTACACTCTCCCCTATAAATACTTTGCAGTCACTGATCTCTTTCAGATTACAACGTCGGCATAAGATGTCGTCCACCTGAGTGCTTCTACCTCCGCTCTTATACATCGGCCCATGTTCCTGCCTCTTCTGGAAGAAAGTGTTCACTACAGCCATTTCCATCCTCTTTGTAAAGTCTACCACCATCTGTCCTCCTGCATTTCTCTCCTGAGACCAAATCTGCCCATCACATTCTCATCACATCTGTTCCCTTCACCAACTTGTCCATTGAAATCACCACCAATCACCACTCTCTCACCTCTGGAGATGCTCTGAACCACTTTATCTAACTCACTCCAGAATTTCTCCTTCTCTTCAAATCCACATCCACCTGTGGGGCATAACAACTAATAACACTAAACACCATGCCTTGAATTTCCAGCTTCAGTCTCATCAACCTATCTGTTACTCTTTTCACCTCTAGAACATTCCTCACAAACTCTTCTTTCAGGATTTCTCTTCCCACCCGACCCATGCTAAAACAACTTGAACCCAGCTCCTAACCTTCCAGCCTTGCTACCTTTCCGCCTGGTCTCCTGGACACACAGTATATCCACCTTCCTGTCAACCAACTCTCTAGCCTTCCCCGTCATAGTCCCAACATTCAAAGTCCCTACTGTCAGTCCTACACTCTTGGCTTTCCTCTTCCCTCTCTGCCTACGAACACGCCTTCCTCCTCTCCATCTTCGACCAACAGTAGCCCAATTTTTATCAGCACCCTGTCAACAGCACCGGTGGCAATCGTTGGACACACGGTAGAGAGGACAACATAGAGAGGACAACAGAGGAAAAAACAACAGCAATGGCAAAATACAATAAAAAGGACACACACACTCTTAGGCAAGGACAAAATGACAATGACCGTGACCGATGACTAACGGGGAATCGTAAATATGTTATTGTACTGGCCTTGGACCTTTAATCCCTTCGCCTTAGTACATCAGAACAGATACAAATGTTCACACATGCACACTCTAACACAGACTATGGAAAACATATTAAATCTATTCTACAAAGATACCGGTAGAACTTTGTTCCAGATAAACAGGTGCAGCACTCTCTAAGCTGTGTATTTAATCCTAGAGTGGATAATAGTTTTATTAGTACGCCTAAATCTTCCACAGAGCTTTACTTCTTAATCTCCATAGTGATTTGGGCTCAATGCAGTATCAACACTCATTGCTTTCAGTGTGTGTGTGCATTAATTACACAGACAGAATTGTTCATACACCATCCAGGTCCCAAAAGGTCCTGTGTGTGTGCACACTACTCTCAACACACAAGCTTAGTTTACACAAGAAGGTCATTTTAATCAGGTGAATACCAGGCCACCTAATCTGAGGGTCTTTGCCTGAGCATAAACAGAGGATATCCCCAGGCTCAGCCGGGTTCACATACCTGAAGTTATAGAGAAGTGATTTCTAAAGCCGAGCGGAGCAATCCAATAACCCTCTGCCCTCCTGATCCGTCCAATTCTGTCTCAAAATTCACTGCGCCTGCTAACTTTTATTCTCATGTCTGCCTCTTTCTTGTCTTTCCATCTCTCACTTTCCCAATTCTTCAACTTCATGTGATTATATTGATGATTTATGGACTGAGCCACAAAACAGTGGGTTTAAAAAAAAAGAATCTGCGAAAATATACCGAAATAAAATACATTTACATATACAAGCAATTATGCATGCGCAAGTACGCAATCTATAACTCTGGTAGACACACACTTCCCCCATAAACATTCACCACACATGCTCATTAACTTTGGTTTTAGTCACTCTGTGTGGAGGGACCATCCAATTTTTCATCACCACCTCTTATCATGTTTTTAAATGTAAACATGTACTTAATGAATGTTCGTGGGTGAGGGGTCACTCTCTCCTCCTTGCATTATCTTTTTCTTTACATACCGCCATGGCAGGGGTCACTGGATGAGATGGGGAACTTTAGCTGGGCAGTACAGACAACGTGTAATTTTTCACCTAATTTCTAAATGACAGTATGTGTCTATATTAGTCAATGTCCTTGGTGTAACTGCCAGAAATTTACTAATGTTTTTCGTAATTGAAATGTGTAGATATGAAACCCAGATGTCTTGCAGATTTTAAGTGTGCTTTGCTTTTACCATAGATGGAAGACAACTAAAAAAATGTGAGCAAAGTAAGACTGCAACAACATAACCTGTACACTACATTAGATTTTAGATAGATGTATTACCAAGTTTTAGTTAAAAAGTCCAACACATGCTGCCATCTGGTCAGCTGGTGTCTGGAGCTTAGGGAATCGGGTAGATTTAGTTCTTTGTCTCTCTGGACATCGGTACATCTTAATTAGGCTGCTCTTAGGAAACACACAACAGCTACCTTGACAATAGCGGCACGGCAAGTTATTATGAGTTAAGCTAAAATCAAAATGGATAACTTTGAAGCCTAACAAAGTTCAATGAGCTAAAAACCTAATTTAACGTCTGCTGTCTGGCATGGTGCCTCTCTTCTTGTGGGTGATAACGTATCAATAAGGGCTGCCGCTTTATCACACATGGGCACCAGTTAAGGTAATGAGGCAGCCGTGAAGTGGCGACCTTGCTATCAGTGTCTGATTTGGGTTTGAGTAGATAGACATTTCACCTTCAGTGTATGTGTGGGAGAGAGGAAAAACCCATGTTAAGGTGAGAAAGCTTCACTTCTCTGATAGAAAATACAAGGTGGTCAATAAAATCATTATGATGCTACAGTAGAAAAGTCACTGTAGCGACAATGATGATTGTTACTTTCTTGTAAGGATTAGTGACAGATATTACAGCAACTGATTATTACAAACAAAAACATTATGCAGCAGTAGTAGATGGTGCTTATTAACTAGCACCAGTGCAGTGAATTGTTGTGGTTGTCACTATTCTGAGTCAGCCACTTATGCATTTATCAGTGCTGCTCTCTTCTGGAGGGGACAGCCGTCTCTGCACATTATTGTAGCTGCTGATTGACTCAGACACATACTTCAATCAGGGTTTGTTTTTATGGCTTAAGGTGTTCTAAAAATGGCATTCAAACCTCTATGATAGCATGTGTAAAAATAGATGGGCTGGTACTGAAATTCTGGTGCATAATTTATGGCAAGGCAACAGATTATAAGACTGTTCATTAATTTTAGCTATAAAATAAAATAAAAAAAAGGTAAGTGAAAGCACACCAGTGGGTTGTGGGTATGGTTTGTTGTTGATGATGTAAGTGTGCACAAATGTGTGTATGGGATGATAAGTCGTGATTCAGCAAACACACACACACACACACGTCTTTTTTCCAGATATCTCACTGAAGCCGACTGCTGAGTAAAGTTGCTCAAAGACAAAACCACAAGAACCAGTCACTACTCGAACTAGAACCAACAGCATTTCTATTACCAAACCCTTGTCCTCACACTGTGTGCACAGAAGGACATACTCATAAGATACACGCTCGTCATTCATAACAACTTTCGAGCATTCCAATTATCCAAAATGTGCAAACACATCAGTCAGTCAAGTGAAAGCTACAGCTGCCTTATAACGAGACAAAAGCACTGCACAGACTCAGCCTGTTAACCTATGAACATGGGATAGCAAAATGCCAAAAATGAAAAGCACTGATGCTAACTACATTACATTTAAAAGGACAAAACGTATAATCACAGAGTGATTAGATTTCATTTAACAAAATTACAAAATGACATCCATCAGGTGCTCCCTGTATTTCCAGCAATCAAAACTGGATTTGTGTACTATTCTGCTCCAGTCTTGGGCTTGAGTTTAATAACTTTTGGAACACGATGAGAGAACGCAATTTTTTTTTATTGTCAGTCCAATCTAAATTAATTTGCCAGCTGGGTCAGGCAGAGAGGCGCATAAGGAAAGCCGTCCATCTGTTTAATGCAAAAGGAGTTTTTATAAGATTTCAAAACCGCAAAGCCAGGTGGTCCAACAGCTATATGGGGGAAAGCACAGACCATGGAGAGAAGCCTGGGATGAAAGGAAAAGGGTGCAATTTGGTAGGATAGATTAGATCAGAAGGATAAGGTGGATAAAGGCAAACAAAAGAAGGTAACAGCAAAAGAGGGAAATGACTAACAAGTGTCTGTTCTCAGACTAGTCTGCTGTACTCTCAGTGGACCAGTGTCAGTGGAGGGAACTAGAGTAAAGGAGAGGTGGGGGGTAGTAAGGTTTGTCATGGAACACCTGCCTCCACTTAACCCCTCTCCCTCTCTTTCTGCTTGAGCTGCCTCTTTCAGCCATCTCTGCTCCTCCTTTCCTACTACCCCCTTTTGCCCCACCATTTACACACAGACTATCCTAGAGACCCACAGGCCCAAATCTTCTTTTTCCCCAAACACTGGAGGGCCCCAGAGAATGAGCTCGGGGCCTCAACCAGTCAACCAATGCGCAGAAATCTTCTTAAACCTGGAGTAAGCAGCCTTGTTGCTATTAATTGCAAACCGACATCGAGGGGAGGAGAAGAAAATCTGTTGATCCTCAGTCAGACTAGTATTAACTAGTCAATTCTGTGGCTTTGTGCGTAAAGAAAAATAAATAATTCTATTAATTTCCTTTATGTGGTGATATAGGCGC
Source organism: Channa argus (assembly GCF_033026475.1). Classification (NCBI taxonomy): domain Eukaryota; kingdom Metazoa; phylum Chordata; class Actinopteri; order Anabantiformes; family Channidae; genus Channa; species Channa argus. The sequence continues at coordinate 18,912,488 of NC_090204.1, forward strand.
CATCTTTGAGGAACAACGGGTTGTGCAGACTCCTAATTCAGAGAAATTTTGGGTAACGCTTTGGCCAAAGTAATAATAATTTGAATCAGAAAGCAAACATTAAACACAGAACTGTAGTAGATGACTTTTGGACATGGTGCAGCGATTTCTTTTTTTGAGTTGTGTGTAACCAAACCTAAGGATATGCGTATTGCTTTTAGGCAACGTACAAAGTCCTGCCAGCACTGTAATAAATGGCCTGACTGTAGAAAGAGTGGAGTCCATTAAATACCTGCCCACCGTAATTGACGACAAATTGTTATTTGGACAAAATAAAATAGTGCTGTGTAAGAAAAGACACCAAAGGCTTTTAAGTCTGCAACAGCTGGCCAAGTTTCATGCGAGTGAATTCTGATGACATTATTCAACAGATCAGTCATCAAAAGTGTCCTTACGTTTTCTTCTGTCTGCTGGTTCGGCTCCTTCAGTGTCAAGTCAAAGAGCTCATTAAACAGTACGGCCAACGTTAGTAGTAAAATAACTGGAACCCAATTAAACATCTTGTCTGACCTCCACATGAAACAGCTACGAAATAAAGCATCTTCATTCCTGTGTGACAGCTCCCATCCCGTGGACAGAACTGCCTTCTGCCATGTGCCAGAACCATCTGGTCTTTTAAATCCTGCTAACTCTATGATGAATTTACAGAGAATATAACAGTGATTCTGCAATGCAAATTGTAATTTCTCTGTATTTTTATGTTGGATGTTGTCACGTGTTGTCGGCCTTGGTGTTTCTCCTCTACTGCAGAAATATTTGCCCTTTGGGGACAATAAAAGGTATTCTTGAGTCTTTATGTCCACATTTGCCAAAATGTAAGCTCAAACAGACGGTCTCTTCTCACAACATCACTGACATATCACTCCATCCACTGGTGTTTTCAAATCAATGACCAGCATTAGGTCAGGAGTTATTCATATGACATTAAAGAGGACATGGGGTCTCCTATTCAGACCCACCACAGGCACTGAGTCCTCACTCTCCCCTTTTAACCCAATTTTCCACGCCTCATAAAAGATTTGCCTCTCATCTCCCCTCTTATTCTGCCCTCTTTCACTCTCTTCCTCATTCACCCTCCTCCAGTCATTCATTCATTAGCTTTCTTCTTACTCATTTTCTCCACCTCTTCAACTACTATTCTCATCCTTTCCCGTGTTTACTGGGGTACAGTGCAAATAAAGGTAAAGATAAAAGGTTAAAAAACGGCAGCAAATTCTTGGATGTGAAGTCGAAGGCAACACAGACTATAGAACCTACAGAGTGAAACGCAGGTAAACAACACTGCGGCTGTACTTCCTGTGCTTCTCCCTCAGGTATGATGTCATCTGTAGCAGATACTAGTTGTAAACATATATAAAAAAAAATGTTTGTGAGACGGACTGGCAGCGACTGGGCTGATTTGTTGTCTAAATTGATTTGATTTAATCATCTTTTTCTAATAGAATAATAACTGCCTGTGGCCTTATGACACCTCTAAAACAGTCACTTTCCTGCAGAGATTTCTATCACAAGCTAAACTGTTGTAACAAGTTAACAGAGTTCCACTGCATTTGCCAGAACAGGTGCAACGTGTAACTGCATTTAGCACTTAGCGTATGATACTTAGTTGATGGGAATAGAGTGAGAAACGCCCGATATCAGCCCTGCCACTTGAGAGCCAGATGTGCAGCCGCCACTACACAGCTCTTGTTTATAGAGGCAAGTCGAGGGGTATGTCTGACTAAACGCTTGGTGGTCTTTTGGCACTAGTGGGTCAGATTTTGAGGAAGTATACCGATCTGCACGGGCTACTTTATAGATCCCAGTAGGGACATTCACTTTTCATTTTCCCCACTCCCCATACAGGGACAACAGAGAGGAGGGTAAGAAAATGAAGAGCTCCCTACAGGCCAGTAGGCATTGGCTGTCTTGTTTAGGCTTAGCTGAAGGGTGTGGGCGTTCAACAACACTGAGGCCTGGTGGTTTAACAGGGGCTTTCCTACTTACTATAGTACACCACCCAGATGACTTATGGTTTATGCTACTTGTACATGATTTAATATAAACAGACAGTGAAGTCCTAGCAAGCAGATCAAAGGCAAAACGTAGCATTGAGAGCTGTGGACTGATTTGTAGCCTTTTAGTTTAAGGTGTACGAACAGTTGCTAAAGCAAGAATGAGGAGCAGCCTTTGAACATATATAACATAGCTAAATAATCTATACCAACCAGACATGTTGTTTGGACATGATGATGAAGTCTGAAGGACGGTTGATATGCTATGAATCTAAATGCAACATGTCAATATATTCTGTTTCAGGATGTGACCGTCACAGCACACAGTAAACAAACGGTAAAGTGCGAGCAATAAGGTTACAGTGGATCCACAGTGTGTTTTTCCCCTGACGCCTTGCTATCGTCAGTGTGAGTACGGCCAATAATGCGGATTCGTCTTCTTGGTGTAAGATAAGATAAAAAATTTTTTGTCCCACAATTGGGGAAATTTCCACGTTACAGCAGCAGTAAAAGTGCAGCACGACTTTCGGTAGGTATTTGGGTCTGATAGAGGTTGTATTAACTGATGCGCTGACTGTGTTAAAACCCTTAATGCACGGGTATTAGAAATCTAATGTTCAGGTGTCGGTGTTCATGTAAATACACTTTGTGGGATTACACATCTGTAACCGTAACTGTAACGTAGCAGCAGGAGGCATGTTTCCTTGTTTATCCAGTGTCTGAAATGACAGGTTAAGAGTGAGAGGCAGCAAGCCTACTAAACCTCCGTTGTGAGCTTTGCTTTGATAGCCAGTGTCTGCATTTACTCTCCTCCTAAGGTAGCTTTCCTCCTGTCTGGGCAAGAAAACAAGAGGTAGAGACAAAAAAGGAAACTGACACAAAGGTTGTTCCCAACAGGTAAATCCAGAGAGGAGGAAAAGACTCTCAGGACTTCAAAGAAAATTTAAACGCAAGAGTAAAACAATTATCAAGATATGAAAATCATAGACTGTGTAAAGACAACACAGGAAAAGTTAGAGAAATGGCTCCAGCTACCAAAAAAAATAAAAAAAAACTACGCCGAGACTGAGAGGGGCAGATAGCTGCTGATTGAGCCTTCCATTTCTGGTTGTCAGTGCTAAATGGTAAGATACACACTGAAGACAGGAAACTGATAGCGTGGCTCTGTTTGTGGGAACACAAGCAAAGGCACTTTGCAGAGTTTTCACTCGGTCTATAAAGTGCAGACACACTTGATTTATACACAGTTTGAAAATAACTAAAGACTGAGATGTTAAATTCAACATGAGAATTAAACTTGTAACCCATCCTCTCTTTTTTCGGTCCCTCACTCTCTAAAAGACTGTAGCCAAACCCCTGACTGCCCCTAAAGACCGTTTTATTAGTCAGGGTTCACTATTAATGTTCAGAGTAAAAAGAAGAGAGATTTATATGAATGTTGGTGTTTGATCTATAGCTGGCGAAGATTCTGCTGTGTTTGCTTAGTATTTTAAACCTTTTACTCGTTTGAGGTCTCCCTCCTGTCTCTGTCCTGTAAGCGCTCCTGCGTTTTTAGTTGGGCTGTATAGTTTATGATTTGCTGATAGAACAAGCAGGCAAGGTCTTGGTGGGTCACTTGGGACAAAAGCTGCTTTCAGCTCTCAGGGTTGATATCTCCCAGCTCTGCTCCCTCCAGATAGCCCAAATATGCCGGCTGGGGGTTTGACATGAGGGATGGGAGGGGTGGATGTTGCTCCTGGAATTCTCTTCCCCGCAGTGGCCGAGGTGAAAATGACTTTACCATGTGAGGAGGTTGTGATTGCTCCTGCGATGCATGTAGGCCGGCCAAACTGTCCTTTCCGTCTCATCTTAATCCGACTTCTGAGGTTATGTTAGGACGCAACTACAGAATATCTTGCTTACAGAGTACAACAGTGGGTCACGGCAGGTCACGTGTGCATATTTTAATGCTTCTGCTTACTTAGGTGGGCTACAAAAAAAAAAAAAAAAAAAAAAAGACAGGCATGTTCCGATGCGGTTGTAAAAGAGAGAAAAATGCAAACACAGCTTGAAGTGTTTCTTTGAGTGCGAGCGTGTCTTTTGTTGGAACGACGTAAGGAAAAGGAAGTGCGAGATAGAAAACAAGTAACTCAGATGTCTTTAGACCAGGTAAGCTTTCCCAATGGCAGCTGGGAGTATTTTTCCCCTCATTTAGCAGTTCATGAAAAAAAAACAAAAAAAAAAAAAAACACAAGCAGATGTGACAGAAAGCTCACACACGCTTACACTTCGTAAACATATGCCCACACACACACACACACACACACACAATACAAAACTCACACACAGACGATATGAATGCATGTGGCACTGACTTTATTGCAGTATTTCTGAATAAGTAAGATCCAGATCTCTATCATGGGGGAATGTCCATCTCATTAAAATAAATCTCAGATGAACTAAATGGAGGGTAAAAACATCAAAGAGGTCTGCAGGGCGCAGAGTAAATCTGGGTTTAAACTCACTACAAACCCATTTACATCAGGAATGTGACTATGAACCATACAAACACATTTTTTTTTAAGCTCAAAAGGTTAAAAGACACAGTGTTGTTACATTTCTGTTGCAGGACGATTCTCATCTAGTGTTTTTACCCCATTTTGATTTTATATCTAATTTTAGTATTTTATTGTTATTTGTTACAGGCCAATATGCCATGTTGCTATATACAAAACACTCAGAGAGAGAAATCGGCTCCAAACGTGGAGCTAAAATATATATAAATAGATTTTTTTTTTTAACTTCTTAATTTTTCAGCTACTTTAAAATACGTACACATGGTACCTGTGGTTCACTAGTGACCTACATTCCCCTTTCTTATTCCACACATATCGGCACCGTGTAAAAACCACCGGCTGCTAATTGCTTTCACATTACATAGCAGCCGGGTGATCTTGGTGGCTTTCCAAGACCACCAACACTGGGACATGGGGTGAGCTGATTTACAAATGGATGCCACCAATCACACTCTGGCTGCATTACTGTGCAAGTACTGGTCGAGGGAATACGTGTACTGTATGCTGCTGTCTCCTATTTTACCTGCAATAAAATGCTTCTTCTATTGTCTGGAACCAACTACTGTTTTCTTTTAACTTTTATTACTGCCAAGCTAGGAAGGCCTCAACTACTTGTGTGAAAAATGTGCGGTTGTCACATTTAAAGTAGGTCTGAGTCACTTTGCATATACATCTGGGTGATGTAACACAGTGAGCAGGCAGCACAGTGTTTGTGTGACTTCCTAAACACATTTAACAAGATTAAAGAACATTTATTAGCAATGGGTGGTTGCAATTAAAACATGGACGAAAGTAATCAAGAAACTTGCTTTTCCTTTTAAATAACACCACAAGTCTGCAGCCAGCGTTGTGGTAGTTTCTAAGAACAAACATTGCAAGCACCAACCAATGGACCGACCCTGCTGAGGATGCATGAATTTCAGCTCCTTGTTTTTTGAATGCATTTTATACTATATTTAAATGCAGTGCTTAAGCAGACATTAGCAACATCACCTGGCATAAGGACATGAATTAAAAGAAAAGGAAAAAAAAAAGGGCACTGGTGTGGCTGTTGCTTTTTAAGTCATTGTCAAGTAATTTGTTTGTGTCTGGATGGGCAAATGTGTGTGCTCAGGACACGAAGGTAAAAAATAAAGTTCATTTCAAGCCATCATGGGAAGCGGTTGCATTACGCAGCTGGTATGACATTAAATCAAGTTCAACAAAAAGAGTAAATGGACTAACAAAGCCTGTTGCACAGGACGCTCAGTGAGGGACAATGAGTAACTGCTCTCTGGTCTTAGACATATAAAAAAATAATAATTTGGAATACATTTTTCCATGACAAAGTTTCAGATGATGAAAAGAGAATGATGCGGAGACTGGGAGAAAAATGGAGAAGCCTAAAGGAAGGACAGGTCAGACAAACTCACGCCCACCGAAATGTACTGCACTCTCTGCCATAATCTGTGACCAGTCCAGACGGGTAAACAGCACCAGCAGAGGACTCCCATACTCCCATAAAACCGTGATGAATCACAGCCACAGTGATCTTTGTTGCTCCAAATGATCAGCACCAGCCCATTTTGAATCAGCCCTTCAACAGAGCGAATCAGGAACAATAAGCCGTAATAACTATTGCAGGGACTCTTTTCCATTTTTCTCCAAATTCACTGCTGCAGGACATTTTAGGCTGACAGCTTCTACAGGACAGACCCCAGACATGTTGCAAGACATCATTACACAATGCATGCAACGGTATAAACAGTTGTTCATCTCAATGAAAAGCTCAATAAATATTGTATGTAAGTGCAGTGGGACTGTGGCTACATGTCTGGAAAGATGCTGAAGCTGTGCCCCTCTCCTTTACTCCAATTATGGTTACAATCACATGACGTGTTTTATGTTCCATTAGAGATGAACGCGGGGCAGTGAAATGCTGGGAATCTGTTTTCTTTCGTTGGTAAATCATGTTGCCTGTGTGCACTGCTAAACATTTCCAAATTAAATCCTAAAAATGTTAGTATTTTGGAAACAAAAAGTGTAAATATTAACTCACATTTTAAGGGAACATAAGAAGTAGTAGCAGAAGTAATGAGCTCTTATGGGCATAGCTCAGCAAAGCTGAGACAGCCACGCAGAGGTTAAACAAACAGTCAGTGGGATCACAAGGGCCTGAGCCTCTTATATAGGCCTCTCTGAGGAGAAGATCGCTGACTTCTGATGAAGGTCGGGAGTTGTTGAAGAGAAATAGGCCACCAGTCCCCGACTAGTGAGAGCCTCCTTTCTTCACTACGAGTAGGAGCCTGTTCATTGCTTTGTCCGCATTACTATGCATGTTCTTTTCAAATACATGCTGTTCTACTGAATTGAATGTTTGTTTGTTTGTTTTAAACATGTTTCATGTTTCAATACGCACTTACAACCTCTGACTATCAATCTTCTCATCCCTTTTTGAAAACTCCACCATTTCACTTCTTTTAATTGAAGAGCCTCTTCCTTTTCCCCTCCCCACGTCCCCCTCTCCTGCTGGGAGTCACAGGGCATTGCAGATTCATTTCCTTCTCCTATGACATCAATGCACTCTGAGTGAAGGAGGAAAGCAGGGAGAGAAACAAGGAAAGACAGATTTATAGAAATACCGGAAAATAAATATGGCATTGTCACAGTCTGGCTCATCGGCTTTGGCAAAAAAAAAGAGATATGCTAACAATATAGAATTTTTTAAATTTTTTTTAACAGAAGAAAAAGAACAAAAACCCAACAAAGCCAAAGGTGTGTAGGGAAAAGAGAGCCTGCCTGATCTTGCCGTTGCTCCAGACTTACATGGACTGGGGACACCGGTGTGTCCCATGCTACTGATTATATGGACTGGTAGGTCCCGCCCTGCAGACAGACAGCAGAGCAACAACCACAACCACAATAAGAGCAAACAAAGTAGGGGGTCTTCACAATATGCAGGACACAACTGCACCACTAAGTAAACTGAAACTTGGATTGGTCCCAAGTCAGTGTCAGCTTTGATAAACATCTACCCGGAAATTAAATAACTGTTAAAGGTGAAAATATGAAAAACGGAGGGGGCTGCTTTAACTGGTAAACTCAATTTTCCCCTTAACGCTCCACATTGTTTTTTTGCCCCAGAGAGGAAGAGATTCTGCAAGCAAGGTTTACATTCAGCATCCAAAAGAATAAATATATAAAATCCTGGCAAGATCGGAGCTGAAGTGAGTTTCCTTTCACCTCCGGTATGACACACAAAAGCTCAACTTTCTGACAGAAAGAGGTGGAGAAGATAGCACACATTCTGTTGCAGTAACGCAAAGCCTTATTTCTGTGCTGGGACTATTCCGTACCCTTCTATTACCATTCCTGCAGATTTGACCACAATAGCCCATAGAGTGGCTCAGACATCAAACCTTGTAGTCCATCAGTGATTTTGCGAATCCTCCTGTTAACGCATCTGGACATTTACAAAGTCAGGCCATCCTGAAGTCACTAACTTTGCCTGAAAAGAAGCAGTCGTACGGCAAAGCCACGAAGCCAAAGCGGCTTTAAAAGGCAAGCCACAACTTCTCCAGGTGACTGAAGAAAGTGCTGCATGCCTAATCTGCAGGCTGTCATGTTCCCATGCAGCTTTAGTTACTGGAACAAAAACTACTATTGGAAGTCAAATTCTTTTTTTTTTCCATTTTAAGCTAGAACTCTGAAAAATTCAAATAGGCACATTATAAGCACATTATATCAATTCTGACCAAAGCACTGACCTGAAAAATGCTCCCAATGTCATGTCACCAAGGCTGATTGATGCAACAGTACTTGAGCACTTCTAATGCAGCACAGGCAAAGATTTCCCTGCTAGCGCTGAATTAGGCAGACGGCTGGCCAGCAGTGGTTTACTAAATCTGCATTTCACTAACGGCACTTCAGAATTATAGCCAGTGAGACCTTTAACTCCAGATTCCTTGGTCAGTGTGGTTAACATAAGATTAGAATGGATAGAATGGGAATTTCCATTTAAGTAAAATGTCTTATGTTCTTTGGTGCCTTTTTTTTTTTTTTTTTTTTGATTCATGCTAAGACAGTGTTTTCTTTATGGTTTCTGGTCCAGGTCACATGATTGTCACAATTTGCAGGCATGCTGAACATTCAAACAGACCTTGTTTTCTTGCTGGCACATTAGCAACAATCCCGGCTAATTCTGTCTGTGGGATAAAAAGCAGCACCTTTCTGCCCAATGCTGAAGTCTGATAAAACAGACTTCCTCCGTCTACTCACCGCCAGCATCCTGAAGACACACATTCAAGAGCTGGATGATTTCAAAATCAAACAGCCTTTTTGATAAGACAATGTCATCGTCACGTGGCATCATGATAAATGGTAAACAGTCTCCTTATGAAGCACTTTTTTCCAGAGTATAAAGTGCTTTATAATTAAATGAATTATTATTATTATTATTCATACACACACAACATGTGTGGGACATGTGCTACATACATCCCTGATGTTTGTTGCAGGCATGAAAACAGAAACCGAAAAGAAAAAATGAATGAGAAAGATATGAATGATACAGTTGCAATGAGTCCCGTGGGAAATACAACATTTAAAAAAAATAAATGTGATGATGTACTATTAATAACTGCGGATTGATAGGTTTATACAAATGCCTCAGTGGAGCTGATGGTCCAGTGGTTTCGCAGAGAAACCACAGTACTGCAAAGCCAATAGGGTAGACATGAAGCCAAAAAGGCGTATCAAAACTGATAATAATAAAAAAAAACAAAAAAAAAAGCCAGGCTTTGATTAAAGTTGCCCCTCGTAAACTTCCTTCTCATAATCACCCCAGACTGTTTCTGCGTAGACTGACATCACAAGAGATGCATCCTGCTCAAATTAAAAGATGCTAAATGCTGAGGAACCATCATCAGCTGCCAGTGTGACACGAACTCCTCTAGAACGACCCCACTTCTCAGTTTGTGTTGAGTAAACACACACAGTGTAACCAAGAGCAGCATGTCAGTCAGGCAAGAAGCCACTCAATGCCTTAACTGAACTGTAGAGGCAGTGAAGGAAAGGGACATTTTGTGTGCATGTGAGAAAGAGAGATTAAAGCCACGAAAGTGAGAAAGGGCAGAAAAAGAAAACCGGGGGTGACAGTGCCAGCATTTGTCTCATGCCAGTGCCAAGAAGTTTTGATGTCATGCTGATGGCGGTGGGGTGACGGAGGCGTTGACTGATCTCTAGCAATCAGAATGTTGTATGCGTGTGTGTGAAAATACACAGGTTTTTCTGAAGAACTGAGATCCTTTTTATCCACAAACAGCATGCAATTGGTTAGTCCTGGTGACTTTTATTGAGTTTTGACTTTTCAGGTGGCCACCTGCAACCTACTGTACAGGTGATTTGGTCCGTGCGGGTGACAGTTGCGTTCAGACTGACTGCTTCTGCCAGCTACTTGAAAGATAAACAAACTGCAAAAAAACACGAAGAAACACATTTCACGTCAAAGGACATTTAACCTTGACAAATACTGGAGCCGTAAAGGTGAAGAAATCCTCCCTGACGGATAAGCTACACGCATTTTTTCGAAAATAAATACTTATATTTTGGTGAAAAGGGTCACAAAGTTTGGAACTATGGTAGTATTTAATACCTTGTCAGTGTGGCGTGGCACACAAAGACCTAATTGTGGGCGGATGGAGACCTGCTCGTGTGTTTGCAATGGTGGTGGTGGTGGTGGGGGGGGGTGGACCTTAATGCTATGCAAACAGGTTTAAAAAAGCCATGTTTCATAAACCCCCTATTAAATAAAATGCGGCGTGGTCTCCACGTTTGACAGGGGGGGGGGGGGGGGGGGGGGGGCATAGCTGGCCATCGAGGGTGTTAGCAAAGCAGTAATTTGATTAAACTGCAATGAAGACTGAAATTAAGACGTCTTTAGGTCAGTGCTACTCCACGCTGTCCTCCACATTCAGCCGTGCCAAGTCCGTATGGGAAAGTGATATGCAATATGTGCGGCGTATTCCATTAGGCTCATTAAAGTGTCACTTTGTCATCAGCACACTCTGCCACTTACGGCTTCCTTTACAACTACAGCAAAGAGCTCATTGTATCGTGTGAATAAAGTACAGCAGAGAACATTTTTTCATGTGACAGGACTAATTTGTCTTCCAGACAGCAGTTGAAAGACATCAAAACGGAAATGACTGAAGTACACAGTAGAGATCAAATGATAGAAAATGGCAAATATAATTTTGTCTGTTATTGTACTATACATCTTTGACAACAGCTATTGATGTGCCAACTGTCGCCAACACACCAGCTTCTCAGCTGCAGCACTGAAACTGCACCTAAACCCAAGTTTTGTGCTCAATTTTTTTTTCTTTTTTTTTTTTTTTAAATCCGGTGCTTCATCTCCCTTAACGTTGTGTACATTTTTTCTCGTTCTAACAGACCGACCGCCTGTGCAGACAGTAAATTGCAGGAAAATGGTTTTCATGCTTGGCTACACTTTGTAGTGGCAGAAACTCTATCAAACATTTCCAACGAGGATCTGGGCAAACTGCATTTTAGCCTTTGATTAAACAGTGCCTCTCCAAGGAACTCTGACCACTAGAAAACAAGCGCGCTCCACAGAGTCCAGTTTGTGGGGGGAGGAAAAAAAAAGAAGAGCATTTTTCTGCCATTACTAGGCAAATGCAGGAAATTTACACTTCTTCCAGTACCAGTGCTATACAATGCTATACGGTGAGGCAAAGAGGCTTTTGCCTGACTTGACAGAGAATAGATTGACAAAGAAAAAAGAAACCAGAATCTCTTTACAAATTTGCTGTGTCAACCGAGCATTGAAGACATTATCAAAAAAAGATTTCCAGGCAGCAACTCAATGGAAAACAGCAGTACTATTTACTGCATCTCACATCATAAGGATGGTCAGAAAGTCAGAAGTCCATAATGTGGTCCTGGGACTTGTTCTTAGATTCTAAAATTTGATAGATGATAATTTGGTAAAAATCTGGATTTATTTTTTCTTTTGGTCCTTTGAAGATGGTTAAAAATTTATCTGGGGCTGTTGTCATAGAAACAACAACTTGAGCCAGCTAGGAAGCTGGTTCGGAACTAAGACATGAACTAATGTTCAGTTACAAATGTTACACTTAAAAGTAGAAAATATGTTAATCAAAAAATGTATTTCATAAACTCAAAACATAATAAGAAAGAAAATGTAAAGTTTACACACTAGATTCAGATTTTGAGATAATAGGCTCTAAGACCACTGGAGCCACAATGCTATACGGTGAATTTAATTTCCTAATAAAATGTTAATTAATAAAAGTAATTAAACATTATTAAATAATAAGGGTAGATACCAATTTGTTGGCAATGCTATTTTAATTCACACTGGGCTAATTACATTTACTCACTGTATTACTCACTTGTAATACAACATCCTCTATTATGGTCTAAATACACTAATGAAAGGGGCAAGTTTGCAAGTAATGCAACACAATGTAAAGTCAAATAATAGGAAATGTGGGAGGCAGGTGGACGATGTGGCTTTTTGTGTGGAGTTTGCATGTTCTCCCTGTGCTTGTGCGTGTCCTCCAGGTACTCTGGCTTCCTCCCACAATCCAAAGATACGCAGTTAAGAAGAACTGGCGATGCTCAATAGCCCGCAAGTGTGAGTGTGAGTGTGAATAGATGTCCGTCTCTCTGACACAGACTTTCACAGACGAGGAATCTGTCACCCAATGACAACAGTGTGTGTTATTGGATAGATTCTGTAAATGCAGAAATAGAAGACATGGGTTTATGCACGAATCAGTTACCACGTGCACACTGGGTCGGTTTCTATCTCTCCAACCGCATTTACCTGCAACTAACAAAGAAACACAAACAATTTGGTGTTTTTCCTACGTAATCCTGAATCACGTAGGGCACAACACAAATCACAACTGGCTGTGCATCAGTTAAGCAATTATCACACATTATTCTCCAAAACAGTTTGCCCTATGGCAACTGGGGAAAAAAAAAAAAAAAAAAAAAACAGCCACACATGTGCTAAATAACAAGTGGGAAGTAGGTAATTGCCAGCGCAGAATGTGGTTTACACAGCGATGTTTTAAATCAGTGACATAAAACAGAGACGGAGAGTATGATATATGACTAAGCCTTGATGAAATTTATTTCTATGACTTACAGCTTTTTTCTCACACTCAAAATGTAGTCAACCTGTCTCAAAGGAAATTCGGAAAAATAAAAAATAAAAAAAACTAAAAAAAAAAAATATCTTCCCCTCCTTCCAGAAAAAGATTATACATCTGTTTCACACATAGAGCGCCTTCCACATTCTTCTGTCTGCCAGAAGCTTTTAGGGATGCACACCACTTGATGCCTGAGTGAATGGCGCACTGTGCAGAGTGGGAGTTGAGTTTTAAACACAGCACAGTCATCTATCTGAACGAGATGTAGCACTCAGGCCACGACAGAGCCCAACATTTTCCAGCTCATCTGAAGGATCAAAATATGAACAAACAGAATAGCTGTACATAAAAAAAAAGAAAAGAAGATGTAGCGGATAATTTTGCTACATTCAACACGGAACGCACGAGGACGACGTTCCCTTAATACAACTCTTGAGAAAATACCAGAAGACGTACAGTACAGATAGTCATCTCAGTAGCATGGAGAACAGGACAAGCTCCACACCATTTTTTTTTTTTAAACCAGGGGTGAAAGGCCTTTAGTGTCAACAGTGCGTCTTGTTGAAAACGGTGCCGAGGCAATTGCAGCCAACGTGATTTATGGCCTTCCTGAGTGTTAGTAAAAGGCTTAATGCAACTCTAAACAGATTTCACATAGTCTTTGCCCTGCAGAGAACCTTTTATGTTCAGAGGTGAACGTCCCACATTTAGAAACATTTACAGTTTATACAGTTGGAAAACACTGTCGTCAATTTATTTTTAATAACATGTCACAGACTATTACTTTGGCACTAAAGAGCAAAGGCTGATAGATGAAATGCCACTGACTATGTTAAAGCATTCTCCACCCCGCTTATGTTTAAATTAAAGGTGCGTTTGCTTGCACTGTAGTGTCCGCTTGAAATCTGGTTTCCTTTCTTAAAAAAAAAAAAAGAAAAAAAAGTGTGGGTTTAATTTCAGGTTAACTGGACTGGAATAAGAAAGTGCTAGATTCCTGTTGTAAAAACATCACAACAAGTCCCACTCAACCTTGATTTGTGATGAAAGCGACGTTTAAAAGAATATAATCTCATTGCATCTTGCATCCCCTATTTACATTATTAGTGATAGCAATGCCTAAACTGCTTTCAGCGTAGGGGCTGGAATAATCTGAGGACCGTCACGTTTTAGAGTAATCTACCAAACACAACTACAAAGTCACTATCCATTTCTCCCGTCTTGACCCAGTAGCATTCATAATTCTGTGAGCACGCAGTAGCAGAGAGAATGTTGCACTTCATTAGGTTTTCAAAAAGTGAGAGGCGCTTGTGTAAGTTGGACAGACTTATTTTGACACCATCAATTAGTTTTAGATCTTGTAAAAGCATAAATCATGCACGCACCTATGTTTTTATTATTGGTTTATACATGCTTGACACTAACCCGGCCTCTGACAAGTAAAGCAGACAGCAGCAAGGCAAGAGACAGTTGTGCGTCCGAATTTCTTCTTTATCAGGTTTGCTCCTTTTCCTACACCATACGGTCACATTATATTCAACGGCCGTGAATCACAGGGTGCTGCACTCTTCGCATTTGATTAGAAATGAACCAAGCTGTTGTTCCCCTCTGACCATTCCCATCACAGTTAGACAGAAAAAAAAAAAAAGAAAGAAAGAAAGAGACAAAACATCCAGTGTTATCATCTACAAAAATATAAAGCAGCTGCTTCACTGGTATTGAATAGGAGGTCACTGGAAGAACAAATCATTTGTATTGATATCGCTTTCTTGTCCATAATTTTTAAGGCTACAGTGAAGCTATGATTATTTGAAAGTTTAAAAAAAAAGTCAGTCTCTAAATCATCAGAATGACATATTAAGGCTTTTCAGCAGCTTGGTAGTTTCCATAAGAGGAAATGAGGATTTTGTGGAACTATACAGCTAACGTGACAAAAGACAAAGTCAGTCATTTCCATATATGTAGAAGATGGAGAAGCTGCGGTTTAGCTTCACTCCAACCCATATTCAATAATGCAGCCCCATTTGAAAAAGTTCAAGCTCGTTCACACGGTTGAGTAATGTGCATTCGTTCTTTCTAGGAGCAAGAGAGAAAAAGGCCAATAGACAACCAGCGGTCGTACCTGAAACCATCATGGACAGTACCACAAGGTGCTTTCACGTCCAAGTCAATCAGACGTGAATGCAATGCTACTTATAACAGTCAACAAAAAAAGTCAGTGGCATCTTAAAGAAAGCCAGGCCTTTCTTTAAGATGCCACACAATCAGAATGTGCAGGAATTGGAGATGCGGTTTCTTCCGCTTGAATCGATTAAGACGAAGTGTGGCAGCGTTTCCTAAAGGCCACAGATTGGATTATTGTCCACGCAACGTGCGCTCGCCAAACCCCCCAAATTCCGACTTTTGAAACGCAGTAGCCGTTTGCCTTTTCAGTAAGACCTTCGTGTAGCCTTTCCACTGAATCAACTTATTTAGTTTGTGATTGCCTTACAATAGCTTTCCAGCTGGTTAGTTAAGAGCCCCCCATATTGTCCGCCAATGGACGAAAAGTCCCCCCGTGAAGAGACTTCAGAATGACAATAGGGCGATAATCTAAAAACCAAAGATCATTCACGTGATACGGGAGGCTGAATGATGGCAGGCGGCTCAACATTAGGCGTTTGAGAACGTTTATTAAATGACTCCAGGAATGAAAAATAGTGGCCTGAACACTGTACCTCTCTAATTCTAAATGGACATTACTGAGCAAATCAGGTAAACGTGGTTAAGTGCATTCAGTGATTGTCCGTCAGGGCTGACGGACAGAGAAGGAGACGTAGGAACAGACAGGAATGAACTCGGAGGTAAGAAAATATGCATTAAATCTCACCAGACGCGCTCAGGTCCACGACACTTTGGAGAAGCAGAGCGACCCAGAGAGCGCAGGCTGGACATCTCCAGAGACGCTGGCACGCCGCTGTCCGAGTTGGATACATTCCTCCGGCTCTGCGTTTCACTCTTCGCCCGCTTTTCACATCCACTGCACTCACTGAAAAAAATATCTATCAATTTGCGAGCTCCCCTCCAAACTGTCCCCCGACTCAAATTACAGTGTCTTTAATAGCGCGTCCGCTGTTTCCCTCGCGGTTTTTAAAGCGCACCAAAAAATCCCCTCCGTTGAAAGAGTGTGAATCCGAAAGAAAGGTGTCTGACTCTCTTGGATTCTGTGTGTTCCTCTTAGTTGGAGCCCAGGTCACTTTTCCCTTCTCTTCCTCCAACTGAGCGAAATCCTTTCTGCAAACTTCACCGAGAAAAGTGGCCACATGGCTCTGATTAGCTATGTGTCGCCACCCTGCGTTCATTGCGGGAACTGCAGCCATAAAAGTGGCTTTTAAAAGTTTGGATTAGTTTGTGTACGTTTACATATGACCTTAAATTTAATCCATATCCTTTCCTTCAGAAGGAGAGGACAACAAAAAAAAAATCATCAGCTCGCTTCACATCTCCCCCTTTTCTGCGTGCATGGCACAGAGGGAAGGGGAGGTGGGCGACACCAAGTTCAGTCTAAGGAAACATTTGGAGCGCTCACACACATTGAAACTAATATTATAAGTCCAGAGTCACGGTATTATGACTAAACCTCAACTTTTACATAACTCTAACCCACTTCTGGCTGTTCACATTCTGTCTCTGTACACACAAAGTATTTCTGGGGATGGGGGTAAGAATGGTGTTACCTTAGCATCTCCTATATTGTGACCTAACCCTGCTCATTACAAGAAACTACAATCTCATCCTCTGCGAAGTACGTTTTAATTTCTTCATAATGCTTAGGACTGGGTTACTCTGAACTCAAGATCAGAGAGAGGGTGTAGTAGGTTGCCTACACATGTTGGGGCTTCACCGCTGATATCCCCGCCCTACAGCAGTCCCACAAAGTCAACAGCCAACTCCTGGGGATCCCTTATGAAAACCTTGCTTTGCTACCTCCATAGATAATCAACAGTCATCTCTGAAGAGCTGCTGCTAGCCAGAGTCTGGAAGTAAAACTGTCCAAGCATCCTGTAAACCTCGAGATAGCACAAGGACACGTCCAAGTGGGTGTTAAGTGGATTAAAAGCCTAGGTTTTGCTTCTGTGTCCAATTCCTATAGTTCTGAATATTGTATGTCCACTTTTGTTTTTGCATTGTCCCTGAGTGGCTGCAGAAATTAAGAATATGATGATTATGAGGGCTGAGGGATACAAAACAGCACAATGCAATAGTTGCCAAAAGTTGTAAACAAAACCAAAGCTGGGGTCAATTCAGACAATTGAAATAAAATAAAGACTGCAATTCTTCAGCTTTACACATCAGGATGAGCATAATTATTTCATGCCAGAGGTTGTTACTTTGAAAAAAGGGACATTTTCAGACATTTAAATTCTACTTTTCTCAATGTAAGTGAAACGAGTCTAACATTAAGTTATGTACACTGTTAACTTCTTAAAACAGCAACTTCAAGCACTTCAAGTGGTTTAAGTGTCTACTTCTGGTGAATGTGAGCATCTTTTCAACCACAGAAAAAAGTGTGTGTGTGTGTGTTTGTGTGTCCGCGTGTGCAGAATTGTGAATGATTTCACCAAAAATTTCAACAAAGGGCTGTTAGGCTTCAGCGATAAACCAAAGGAAAAGCTAATTTAAACAAAATAACTGTTTAACCAAAAGGAATTGGCCGCAACGACTGATTATAGTTTAGAGAAATGTGTGAGGTGATGTGCACCATGTGTCAGCTTAACTTTCCTTTTAAATCTGCTGTTTGAGCAGCCAAATTAAGTTAACCAAAGCTGTTTTTTAGGTGGTTTTCTCTGTAATAAGTAGCCTCAGAGAAGTGGAAAAAGTTGGGAAGGGGAAGACCTCACCCATGCACCAATCAAGATGTAAGATCATTTCTGACACGGGCCTATTTTGAGTCTTTGATGTCGGCCGACTTCATTTAGCCAAAAGTAGGATATGATTATTAAAATTGCAACCATGCATGGTGAGAGTCATCTAACTTTAATAGTGGGATGGATCAGGGTTCTGAAGGTCTCTTTGAAGAGCAGCTCCCTCAGGCTTTCTACGCTGGCCACAGCCCGAGGCTCTTTGTTACAAAGTTGGTAATGGTGTCTCAATTAATAAAGGAGAATGAAATTATGAGAGTAATGATGGTCTTTAAAAAAAAAAAAATATCTGCCACATCTTCTCGGTTTGTGTTTTTCCAAACTTTCTCTCTTTTTTGTCCAAACCTCTAATAACACTCATAATTTGTGTTTAATCGGATTTTCCTTGCATTTAAAAGTTCTAGAACTTTTCTTTACTCAGCAGATAGTCCCAGTTTACACATAAATAAATGGCTGACACATAATGTTGGACTAACCACATTCTCTTTATTCCCCACGTTTGCCCGATTGCCATAGATTCATTGATGCCCATAGAATTCTAACAGAGTCAGAATTAGACTCTTTTTCCTTTCAAATTACTCATTTACCTTTCAAATGCCTGTTGCACTTTTTCACCCCGCTGCCGTTTGGTGTGTTCTGGAACATACTGCATTAAATATTAATATACAGCAAATAAAGCGATGGAGGTAACTTCGCCAGGTCACTACCATAGTCTCCCTGCATCAAGAGAAACAGAAACATTTACTCCGCTACAGACCATTGTTTTACAGACCACCGAAGAAGAAACACTGGACTCTGCAAAACCATGTATAGGATATCGCACAGCCTCTCTCTATATTTTCCCTTCGTCTCAAATCCTAATCTTTCCATTAAACACAAACTAAGTTCCAGGGAACAATGGGCAATAGAAGTGGGGAGTCTCCCGAAGCATTTGTTTCTTTTTGGAGTGAGAGACGCATGATGAATGGACGGGAGAAGTCTGTGTGGTCAGAAATGTTGTAACTTCTCTTGTCCTGTTGCTTTGTAAAAGCATAATAAAAAAAACTGGTTACGTCTTAAACATGTCTAGGTAAGTTAGTAGGACATGGTTAATTTATATACCATAGAGGTTTAATTGTAAGACACTTCCTGGACTTTTAAGTGGTTGCATGTCAGGCAGAGGTGTGACAGTGATGATGAATAATAAAACAATATATTAATTTAAGTTTATGTGATAGCTTTTTAGGATTTTTAAATTGTACTTGCCAATTTCAAGATTTCATAGTCTGACGTAACATTAAAATATAGCTACTGTGTGATGTGCTTCCAACATTATCAAATACTGTAGCCTGTAAAATTACAAGTACTAGTATCTCACAATAGAACAACACTTGAGTAACGTTAGACTGGGTAGTTAACTAGGTAGTGTTAGATTCCCTGTTTCTGGATGACTAACTTAGTTACTAGCAGCTTCAAAAACCAGGATTTTGTCAAACATGCCATCACAAAGGACGGAAATTTGAGATTGGACACGTTTAAAAAAACAAAACAAAACAAACACTTTGTACATTGTGTCCTTTATATATCTGCAGTCTATAGTAAGATTAACAATCAACAGCTAAAATAATTAATTAAGACTGACCTTTTTAAGTGTAGTTGCTTTCTACCTAAGTGCTGCAACTTCTTTACTAAGTGAGTGTTTGTCACGTCCTAAAACGGAGATTAATATGTTTAGATTCAGTGTGACTTGCGATATCCACCCCCCAAAAAAACCATCTATAACTCCATTTAAAAATAATGAAAAGATTCTCCTCAAGTTGAAGTTCAACAAAGGAAGGTTGTCATCCCTCATCGTTCTACCAAAATCCCAGGATCAGTTGCAGCTAATTTGTATTACCTCAATTAGGCACTCAATCCACCTAATAGTGTTTTCAGGTGAGCCCCTAGAGCCCTTCATTATTTCAGCAGATGCTGCTCCTTCATGGCACATAACCTAAATAATTGGTTCCATACTTTCATCAAACCCGCAGCCATAATGCTGAGAAAGTAGGATACTGTAAAGACCCAGAAACGAATTCTTTGTATTGTGATTCTGTTAACATTGTGCTGCCGTGACCAACTGACATCACCAAACTTTTGAATTCTTCTTTCAGTTGTTGCTTGTTTTGGGGGGTTCCACCCTTCGGTCTCCTCTTTAGCTCTTTAGTCTCCACTTCTTGCCCCTGATGAACTCAGTGGTTGTTTTGACAGTGTGTCTTGGGTCATTATCTCGCTGCATGATGAACGATCTCCCAATAAGTTTGCTTGCATCTTACTTTATGTTGGCAGACGAAACGTTTCTGTAGACGTCCGAGTTCATTTCGCGGCTGCCATCATGTGTTACATCATCAATGAAGATTAATGAGCCCGTCCCAGAAGAAGCCATGCAAGTCCAAGCCATGTCATTACCTCCACTGTGTTTCACAGATGAGCTTGTGCATTTGGGATCATGAGCACATTCTTTCTTTCTCTATACTTTAGCCTTTCCATCACTTTGTCTCATCAGTCCATCAGTTTTTTTGAGGCTCGTCTCTTTACTTTTTAGCAAAAGCCAGCCTGGCCTTCCTATTCTTTTTGCTATAACGCGTGGTTTGCATCTTCTGGTGTAGCGTCTGTACTTTTGTTCAGGAAGTCTTCTGCGAACAGCAGATTGTGATGCCTTCACTCCTGCCCTCTGGAGGTTGTTGCTGATCTCGCTAACACTTGTTTTAGGGTCTTTCTCTACAGCTCTCACCGTGTTTCTGTCGTCAACTGCTGCTGTTTTGCTTGGTCTGCCCATTCGTCATCTGTTCCTTAGCACACCAGTGGTTTGTTTCTTCTCCAGGTACACTCCAAATGCTCTTACTGGCTTTGGCAAATATTTGTGCAATGGCTTTGATAGATTTTTCATCCTCTCTCAGCTTTGCCATTCACCCGTGGACACTCTCTGGTTTACATGTTGGTTACACCTCTTAACTATAAATGCATTAAGAACTGGCAAAACCCAAATTGGAAACGGAACGTGGACATTCAGTGCTATTTGTTGTTTGAATAATCAATGCCATAAGACACCTGGGCAACAAAATACACCTGTCAATCGCGTCATGTTCCAATGCTTTTGCTCACATGGAAAATGGGTGGGTTCAAACCAATGGTGCAAACTTCCAAGCTGTGTATCCGACCCAAATCTAAATAAATAAATAAAGCAAAAATGTAGATCTCTTGTCTCATATTCATCCTTTGACCTTAAACTAAAATGCTTCAGCTACAGCAAAAATAAAGGAATTGGCCTCACTATCCAATACCTTTAGAGGGAAGTGTATATTAAAAGTCTAAGGTAATGACAATGTAAGCAATCTCATTAATAATCCTAAAAGTGACAGAATGACAAAACAATATATTCATATAGTGAGATGTTATGGGTGACTATTCAAAACCGTAGGTGAACAGACAGAACCACAAGATCCAGGAGCGTGAGGCCTGGTTTCACTGTGCAACAGCCTCTCTCATTTCCTTAGTCTTCATCCAAGGACTGTGAGAATGATGTCTTTGTCTGCAGCACTGGCCACTTTTAGCACGAGAGCAATAACCAGACCATTCTAAAAACACACGGCTCCGTGCCAGCTCTACAGAAAGCCATTTGGACATCTAATGGCCGCGGACCAGGCCAGCTTAATGTAAGGCTCGTTGTGATTACCTGACGTAATGACAGCCAATCCAAATACAGCCTGTGAGCCATTAGAAGCCAAACGAGAGGAGCGCGTTATGCACTGTGACTCTCGAGGGGATCGAGAGCAACTGTACAAGGCAGTTCAACATCTCAAATACCACCCATTGTAGCTTTGAAGGCTGGCTATAGGCCTTATTAGCCCTGTCTGAAATCTTAACGTAAACACAGATAAAGGCTTGGAAATGCTTATTTAAATCTAGCTCTTCGAAATGATGAAATTAGAAATATGTGCTTCAAAGCTTTTGTCAGTATAATCACAGGAAATGTACAAGAGCAGTAGTAGTTGTAACATGATGTCACCACATGTCAAACTTTGGATATGTGCGAGAAAACCGATTGGCCAATTACTTCCAGCTCAGGAACTTTAACTTATGCTCAAAATCAATAACACTGACCTATGTGACAGAAAATAGCCGAAAACGCTCCATCTGTGATTAAGGCAGATTTTCTCCTTGGTGTTCGCAGAGAGAAGCGTGAAGCACGTACCTGACTTTCAACCATTACTACTATTAACTAAATTGGAGGCCATTTACGGCCAGATACGGGAACTGTGTGAAGAAAAACTTGACAGAAATCCAGTACCTGTAAAGTCTCAAATAGTCCAGGATGTTCCAAATATCATTCACTCATTTCCCTCGTGAGAAACTACATTTCAAAACCCTTCCAAAAATGACATTTTGAGCTTTTCAGCTATAGTCTATTTATGACATGCATAGCTCATGGGATCCCTTGACCTCCTGACACTTCATAACTCTTAATCATTAATCAGGGTTACAGTGATTATCTCATTACACATGACAACTTCATCAGTTTATCCTTTTCTGCTTGCCACAGGAATTTCTTTGGAGACTTTATGTAGGACTAATTCTATCTACGATAATTTTCCAACAAAGAATAAGCTTTAACTAATACAACCCCACACACTGTAAATGAAGTTTTCTAAGGCCGGAACATGTAGCCGGTTTCTTAATGGAAAGGAACTTAATCTATAACTACCTGGTGGCATTGTGTTTGTATGCCTATTAAAAAAAAAAACAAAAAAACACAACATCTCCATATAAATTACGTTAAATATTTTGCAGCCAGAAATTGATACATCACCATAGTACTTCTTTTATGAAAGGTTATTTTATTAATTGTGGATGTGTAATTTCTAAGGGCTTTATTTGTGGAACATGGAACATTCAGGTTAAGTGGCTATGTTGGTGGTTTTGGAGAATAGAGCGAGGAAAAAGACCCCAGGTGAGTAAGGGGAAAAGTTGTGGGAGAGGAGTGAGGTTGCCCTGACCTGCTGATTTATGCTTAATATTTCAGATTCTCCATTTTATAATACAGTTCAGGAACAGATCTGGACAATATCGCAGCAATAACAGAAATTACACGAGTCACACTTAATTTAAGCGTTTCAATCAACTAGTGAGTCTTTAAATTTCGCTTCTTTTACTCCAATTAAGACAAAATTGCTACAGCTGTGAAAGAAGCTCGTCTGTAACATTCTAACACTAGAAGATGTCAGTGCATAACTTTCCCTGTGAGATAAATCAAGCGCTCCCCGTGTATTTTCTGGTATTCAATTTGCACGTCGAGTTTCGTTTTTTTTTTTTTTTTCCATCCAGCTCCCTTCTTAAAAGGCTTGCCAACTGAAGCCAAGACAGCAATTCAAGGGCAATTTCACCCCCAATAGAGCAGAGGTATCCTGTTGCTGAGGGTGAGTGGAGGCAGTGTGGCAGCAGAATTATGTGATCACAGTGGGGCCAGTGCGTCCAGTCCTCTCATGGAGCTGAGAGACCTTCAGAGCAATATCTACCAGGGGAGCCAGCATCACCTGGACAGTGGGATAAACACACAAACCATTGTGTTTAGGACATACAGCCCACAAACATTCTTCAATACATGCATCTTTTGAGAGCCATGCACTGTCTTCAGGTAACAGCAGGAACAAACGATATGTTTTTAGAGGAAATAAAACTTAATCTGCCACTATTGCAAATAAAACTTTTTTTTTTTAAACCAAAATTACCACACAGCGCCTTGTTTTTGTCCTTTGGGCTGCGAGTTCAGGGTGGCAACAGCGGATCATTTGTCTGCATGTTGATATGGCAGTTTTGTTTTTTTTTAAAAACACCGGACGCCCTTCCTGACGCACCCTCCCAATTTCTACTGGGCTTGGGATCGGTACTGCACAGCTGAGGATGACGATGGGCTGCACTACATACTGTACAGTGATCATCTTTAACATACCACACCGAGCAACACATAAGAGATATCAGCTGAAATGTGCTGAAGTGCTTTCTCTTCTTCGCTATACTTGTTCCCATCAAAACACATCCCTCTAAATGTGTAAATCAAACTAACCCACAGTCAGCCAACTGAACTGTTAACCCACTGGAAATTTATCTGCCGACTTAAGATTCCGAAGCAACGTGCTTATCTGCTCATTCATGATACATGAGCACTGCAGATATGTGCTGGAGTAGTACTTCTATTCACATCTTCTGCCTTGTCTCACTTTCTTGTTCTACATCGTCTCCCTGTCCACACCGGTCAAAATGGCTTTATGAAGTGTCTAGTTGGAACGAACACCCTTTTTATTTTTCTCTTGTGTGAAGTTTCCCCTCTTCTCACACTAGCTCTGATAAGCTGCAAACTCACAAGACCTAGCCAAACATCTCCATCAATTCCCATGTTGAACACAACCTCTGGAATGGGTTTTCGGGGAGAGCTCCACCCAATACAAGCCGTCTGTCCTGCAGACTGCACATCAACCCAAGCAGCCTGAAGGGTTTTAGGGCCTTAAAGCACTCCAACCTCAGTAAGGTTTTGACAAAGGCAACATAGTGAGTTGACCTTTTCTTCATATGGGAATACTTAAAAAGACAAAATGGTGCTGGTCCCACAAAAGTTTATTTTCCTATTCCGATGACTTCACTGTATAGTCTAACTGGATCTAGCTGGCCAGAATTACTCCTTTATTGTCCTAACCTGTGGGTCCTGGTAAATCTTCTGGGGGTCCTTCTCATAGCTGTCTATGTAGAGCCTGATGGTTGCTCCCGCGCTGCCTGTACCACTGAGACGGAAAATAATCCTAGAACCGTCAGAGAAGATGATCCTTAGGCCCTGCGAGAGTGAAGGAAAGACAAAGGAGAAATGCTGATTAATGAAAATGGACAGGAACAGGAAAACATGAGCTAGAAAAATTGAGGTGCGATAAGTCACCGTGGTGCATGCTGACATTTATTGGGTATAATTACAGGAATATGACTATTTATTATGAACAGCACGGTGGTGGAGTGGTTATTTTGTGTGTGGAGCTCTCCTAACTGGAGGAACATTCATTTTGCCTCCTAGTTTTAGGAGTAAGATAATTCAATGAAATTCTTAATTTAGTAAATCACTCCTATCTCCACCGAAAAGTTAGCCAGAAGGTGGAAATCAGACAGGGACATATACACAGATTCTACAGGAGGGGAGAGGTTTCCAACACTTGACAGAGAGTAAAAAACAAAAAACAGTTTGGACAAAAATGTAATAGTTTTTGTTTAAGAACTTGTGCAGGATACATTGTTCCCTCCATCCAAAAGTCATGCTGTGTACAAAACCACGTGGTCAATGAGTTTTTATTAACAAGGAAGATGGAGATTTGGAGATGAATTATGACCAGCATTTCTGAAGTCATCAGTGGCACACACTTTTCCCCAAGCAACAACAAGGACGCCCATGTGAATCCAAAACATTTTCAATGGATTAATGCTCAAGTAGATTTAGATGGAAACACGTGGTGCTTCAGTGTTCACACACACCTCTATCAGTCTTCCAATTGGTGCAGAAAGCTGCTGCTTGTCTCCTGATTGGAGACATCCTGTAACCTCTATTCTGGCATCTCTCCACTGGCTGGCCATGCATTTCAGAGTTCAGTTTAAGAACCTTTTATTTGTTTTGGAATCTTTAAAACAGTCTTTCCCCGCCTTACCTCGCCGAGCTGCTTTTTCCCCCTTCGCCCCTTCCCGCTCCCTCGGGTCAGCTGATCAGCCCCTCCTGGAAGTACCGCGGTCCAAGCAGAAGCTTAGAGGGGATAGAGCCTTTGCTGTTGCCTATGCTCTACCACTGCACATTAGCACACTGCACTTTTATTGTCCATTTTTAAAACGTATCTGAAATCTCTTTTATTTGACACAAGATGAGACTTCTTGTTATTTTAATATAAATATGTATTGTTTTAAAGTGTTTGTGTTATTATTTGTCTGTCTATGTACAGCACTCAGGTCAGCTGTGGTTGTGTTAAAGTGCCCTATGAATAAAGTTCAGTTGAGTAGATCAATTCTATTTCACTATTCCACGGGTTCTATTGTACTACAGAAATAAAATTGATATAAAACATAGTAATAAAGCTTTTGATAGTTGTATTATCTGCTATTACAGCATTTCAGTTTACTACTCTTTAAAACTTTTGAACACCACACTCTCCGGAGAGCACGCCTGCTCCTCAACTATGAGCCTTCACAAATAACTTTTGTCGCCTGTGCCGTGGTGGGGGGATTTTTAATTCTACGTTACCCTGCAGTATGACTCCATGAAATTAATATGAAATACATTCATAAATGCTGTTTTAGCTGTACTGTCTGTCTTAAAACATGCACAGTCTTTAAAAAGACCACCTTCATTAACCAAATTAATGGATGGAACAATAACTTCTCAAATATGTCAATGTCTGATGACAGATGGAAACATGAGGGAACACAGTTTATGACCTCTTTTACAGCCCCTCACCTGGTTTTTGGACACACTTCCATCCACAGGGTCTGTGTAGGCAAAGTTGTCTGCAACAGCCACATCGTAAGTCTTATCACCCGATGAGAACTTCTTTCCTACAAAGGATGGGTCAAACATTGCGGTCTCCAGATCCTTGATCATCTTGTTGGCAGAATCTGAGTCAACCTCCTCATAGTCATACCTGTAGAGAAGTTATTGGAAAATTTTAATCTGCTGGAATAAAACAATGGTTTTTGGTTATAACCTAGATGCTTCATCTTTAGTTTGGTATAAGATAAATAAAACCAAGTGTCTTATTTGCGGATCTATAAGCTATTGACGTGATCAACTGGTATAGATGGGCCGTAAGTACAGTAGATACACAATTGACAGTTTCTGCAGTTCTAATATTTGCCACTAGATGATGCTAGATTTTAATCTAAACAACCAACATCCCAACATTAACCAAGTATCCAAGCATTTTGATGACTGTTTCAATTAAATCACATCATTAGGAAAACATTTTTTAAAATGTTCTCCCTGAAATATTCCGCAAATTTCAGAAACGGCTCTACACGAATCAGTGCTGACCTTGTAAAGAAGTTCCTGCCGAACTTCTGCCAGTGATCCTTCATGATCTCCTCCACGCTCTGTTTTCGGGTAGCTAAGATTGACAACCATGCAAGCACTGCCCAAAGGCCGTCCTTCTCACGGATATGATCTGAGCCTGGTTAAAAGACAGAGGGGGAGGAAAGGGCATGAGTGAATAAGTGAAGGACACTGCTCTTTCTTGCAGTTTCTGGCCTACATACATCTGATGACATTCACTCACCAGTTCCAAAGCTCTCTTCTCCACAAAGCGAGAGTTTGCCAGCATCCATCAAATTCCCAAAGAACTTCCAGCCAGTTGGAGTCTCGTACAGCTGCATCTGCAGAGCTTTAGCCACACTGGAACAATAAACACAACAAAACACATAAGAAGAACTCCATTTGTAATCCATGGGATTTTTCCAGGGCTTTTTCAGTTTACCCAAGAGGGAACACTTTATAATAGATGTTAAGTCATGTGGTTTTTACTTGTCCAAGGCCCCACTTGTGGGCATACTGCGAGCCAGTCCTTTGACACCCGTTTTCTGGAAGTAAGGGATGTTGGTAATGTTGGCAGCGATGACAGCCACAGAGTCTGAAGGGTTAACAAAGAATCCATGTTTACCCAGCACCATGTTACGGTCCTGAAGAGTGGGAAAAACACAAGGCAGAATTTGTTCATGGGACACAAATGGCAGAAATTATTTGTGATGGTGATCCCTGCAGCGAGAAAAACCCCCAACAACAAATATCTAAAAATAATTCTTATATCTCGTATTGAATTTTGAAGGAAACAAGAAAAAAAAAAGAGATTAAAACCCCAAGATATGGAGTATCTTGGGGTCTTGTTCACGAAGAAGGGTAAAATGGATCGTGAGATTTACAGGTGGATTGGTGCAGCATCAGCAGTAATGCGGATGGGATTATATATCTCATCTGGGCTGGAAATGCCTCAGAATCCCCCCCAGAGGAGCTTGAAATCGTTGCTGGGGAGATGGATGCCTGCAAAGCCTTGCTAAACCTGCTGCCACTGTGACCCGAGAATAAGCGGAAGATAATGGATGGACAAAATAAAAAAAGAGAAATTTTGTCTCAGAAACTAAGAAAGAAACACGTCACTGTCATCAGTAAAGGGTTTGCAGAATTCAAATCTATTTAAATTCAATCTCACTCCACAAAACAGGACTATTATTTTGGTCCCTGACTCCCATCAATTAGAATTAAAATCCTAAAATGACAATAAGAGACCAGAGGTTATTAAATCTATGTGACCTGACATCACATATAACTCCACACTAACCTCATATCAAAATGGAGCAATATACAGGATACTGCTTGATTAAACACCTTTAACATCATCTTCCCTGAAAAAGAAGCCGACTTACACCATCACCATCAAACGCGGCTCCAAAATCATATTCTCCTCCTTTCATGGTGTTGACCAGGTCAGCAGCGTAGGTCAAGTTAGGGTCTGGGTGGTGGCCACCAAAGTCCTCCTGGGGGACACAGTTGACTGCTGAATTGGCAGGAGAACCCAACTCTTCACAGACGATCTTCCTCACATAAGGACCAACCACTAGAGGGAGACAGTGCTCATTAAAAAGAGGCAACAATATTGCTAAAAATCGAAAAGACCTGCACCCCGACAATCTTTTTTTACACTAACAAATAAACAATAGAGATCATTCACACTGTGAAAATTCTATGTATAACGCTGAACCTATGTAGGATAAAATTTGCCTTAAATAATACACCTTTGAGCAAGCAAATTCTAAGACAAGACCAGTTCACTCAGACAAATTTTGGGACTTGAAATTTTTTCAGTTTATTTTACCTATGACAAAGGCCTGTGTGGTGCAGTTCCATACCTCCATGCATAGCATCCAAACGAACATTAATGTGATTGGCTCCAGAGAGAAGCTCCTTGAGTGCAGCAAAGTCAAAGATGCCCCTTAGCATTTCAGCATAGGCCTCCACAGAGTCCACAATCTCCACTGAGACAGATAAAGAAAAAAACAAAAACAATTTGAAAACATGCAGATGAACTTTGGGTAGCAGATTTGGACAATCATCCCTACTTCTAAACAAGATCTAGTTGTTTGATAGCATTTGATGAGATTGGAATCTGGTTCCAAATCTGCTTCTTGAACGTCTTTCTGTGTGAACGTAATGAGTTATATTAAAGATAAAAAGTTTAACACCGGTGGGGATGAACATTAGCGTTCAAAAATAAATCTAACATATTGGACCCTAGATACATTTGAAAACAAAGGACTTCCTAATCCCCCTTCATCTTCACTGCTCTCTAAGTTGTTTTGGTTATTTAGACGGTTTATGTCGGCCCACCAGGTTTATGTATAACTGAGTTAAAACATGTTGGGGTTCATCTTCAGTTTTTTTTCTTTGCTGACGGATGTTAGCTATAAAAAGATAATCTTAGGAACAATTCTCTAGGTTTTATACCAGCTTGGAACCAGGTCCAAAATGGAACCCAGCACAGAAGTCACAGCAAAATTTATGACCCCGTAAATTTACCATTTACCATATTTATATCAATTTGGCACTGCTCATTTATGAAAAAATTACCACTAACAAACAAATTACCTGTCATAAACTGTTTATTATTTATTTGACAGTGGGACGTTCTCTGCCCATGTCACTGTACCTGTGTAGGGCTTGAAAGTTTCCACTTCAAAGGTCTGCTTGCCAATCTTGGACAGATCCACTTTCAGCTCCGGGCAGATGTGATACTCCTGCAGGCCTTTGCTGATTTCAAATATTTTGTTTGTGATGGCCTCTGGAGCAGGCCCTGAGGAGAAAGAAAGGGGAGGGAACATGGCGAGGAATCATGTACTCCATGTTTAAACACACTGTAGCAAAAGCATTTGGCGTCCCCTAGTCAAAACAGCGTACAGTAAAATTACTGAACGTGTTTCTCGCTCTGCTTCAGTGCAACTAGGAGCACAATGCAATCTCCACCCACCTCCACTGGAGATGTTGTACTTGATGCCAAAATCGCCAGTGGGGCCCCCTGGGTTGTGGCTGGCTGTGAGGATGATGCCACCAACTGCCTTCATCTTGCGGATCACACAGGAGACTGCTGGGGTGGACATGATGCCATTCTGACCAATCACAAGGTGACTAATCTGCAGACAAGAAGATTAATGCACATACAAACTAACAACCAGACAAAGAAAGAAGCGAAGGAGATGACAGAGAACATCAATTCCATATAATTGTGGGATTAAATAATTATTTTGAAAGGCAGGGATATGCAGAGTAAATGTGATTAGACTGGAATCATGCTCCTCTAAATATATACAGCAAAGCACTTCTGTTGTTTAAATTCTCATCTCTCAGACAAGACAAGCAGGGAGATTTTTGATTAGACTCACATTTGTTCTGCAGCATGATGACAAGCTGCTGCATAACTACCCTAAAAACTGTATCTTTGTTATTAAAATGCTCCAATTTAAGGAAGAAGGGTGCAGACTATGCAGTTGTAACGGCACCGATCACTAATTACACATTAAATAACAAGCAATTTGTCTTTACTGTCAGTACCTAGTGCCTCTCTGATGTGAACTTCACAGTTGTCTGCAGAAGAACTTACATAAAAATATCATTTATGCCCATTCTTGTTACTACCTCAGACCAGGAACTCTTTTCTATTTAAAACACGCAGCAGCTTGCTTTGGTTAAATATATGAACAGTTGTGTCTATGTCCGTGCGCTTTTGGCAAAGACTCGACGTTTCCTCACTGCTCAATTTCCTAACAGCAGCCACTTGTGAAGAAACTGCAAAAATATATAAAATCAGACATCGTTGTGCATGAAACTCTTCATTTAGCACTGGTTGCTTTGCAGGAACAGCAGCCGATACAGAGTGGCTATGACAGCCAAGGTCACGGATTCAGCCTAGGCAATGACTATATGGCCTTGAGAAATCGGAAAAGGCTTCTTTAAGATGTGTAAGTGCTACAGTTTACGTAGGTGCATTGATGTTTTAACGTTTAAAATTGTTACACTTTAAAAAAAAAAAGGCACTGCGAACGTCATTCATTCGTTTCTGCAGCTGCAGTCTATGATAGAGACGTATGCAGGACAACGTGACTGGCTGCACGTTGAGCGTCACGCCCCCCCCACACAACCGCTCAGTAACATCACACTGATGTGTCATCACAGCTCATTTTGAGTAACAGCGTTGGACTATCGTGCTTTATTTTACACCATTTCAACTTGCTGCTGCTCAGTCGTCGAACCTTGCAAGACCTTAGATTGTTTTGAAATCTGCGCAAAAGCGTTGGAATCATCCAGCCTCGGTGCTAAAGCTACGATGCTGTCGTGTCTGTGCGTAAATGTCAAAATGTCAGAAGTAATCCTTTCAGACACAAGTGACCGCCTTGGTGCACTTTATCCAAAAGATCACCAAGCTGGCACCGGACACAGTGCAGGAAGAGAGGGGGGGCGAGGGGTTATGACACTTGTCATAAAGGGGAGCATCTACTGAAAGCTTCACGATATATATTTTTAAAAATCTGGCTAATATCTGCTTAATATAAAAGTGTGACATGCATGACTTTCTCCTTTACTCCAACAGTGTTTCATTATCACACGAGAGAAGTGTCATGTCTGGCAAACCCTTGAATTTGGCTTATCATAGCTGTTTCCAGAGTTTCAGCATCTTACGTTATCTTATGACGAGTTAGGAGAGATTATTGTGCTAAAAACAAACGTAAGTTGTACGTCTGGTGGTTAGCAATGCCTTACTTGAGCTGTATCTAATCAAACAGCTCCACTCCCCTGCACATTAAACAGAATAAAGACAACAGCTGATCAGCCTGACAGCCAGCGTGACGTGAAGCAGCTAGCTAGCTAACATGCTAACGCTAACTAGCTAGCTGCACGCACAGTGTGGACAGTGTGTCTCTGCTACTGACCCCGTTGGCAGCGGCAATCTGAACGATCAACTGAATCGCCTCTTTCATGAAAAACCTCCCATCTCCTCCCACCACCAGAGTGGCCGTCTTGCGCTCGGCAGGCTCGATGACAGAGATAATGCTCTGGATGAAGTTTTCCGCATAGTGCTGGTTCTGCTGAAACACAGTCACCCTCTTCCTCAGGCCGCTCGTCCCGGGCTTCTGGTCCGCGTACGGCTTGGTTTTCACCGTCGTTATTTTCACCATTTTCAACCCCCTGTGAGCACCTACTTCAGTCTCCCTGTGTGATCCGCAGTCTGGTCCAACGAGGAGGCGACTGCAGTGGGAGAGCAACAACTGGACAACTCCCCCCTCATAGATCCGCCTTCTCAGTTTAAAGGGCAAGTAGAGGCCATACAACATTTTCCTATTAAAGTAATATTAGGAACTGAGAGGTCATTTTCACCTACATTTTTAACCTATTATTGGCTATTAAATATGTTATATATATATATTTTTAGAGTTTTAGTACCAAAATCACCCAGTGGCGATCCTAGACTCTTGAGGGCCCTATGCATAGGAGCCCATCAAGTCCCCCCAAAAAAACTCCCCGACCTCTTTTTCAACTAACTATTGTTATTGTTATTTTTCCATTCTTTCCTGGATCTGCACTAACACGGCCCCTCACACAGGAGGTGCCATGCACCTGTCAGTCAGCATAACATTCATCCCATGGTGACTCCTGTCCACAACAACATTAACACCACCAGGTGGTTCTAACAGGTGTATTGTGCAAAGCTTTGGAAGTAGTGATAATTCCAGTTCTGATTGTGCACACACACACAAAAAAAAAAAAAATCCTCAGAAGACAAAGCCTTGTCAACATTGCTTGAGTGCCACTGAGTGAGGCATCGAGACCCTTACGATTTACTGTGGTAGACGTTTAGCTTTTACCTTCCATCTAGAAATGCAGGTAAAAAAATGCATCTTTATGAAATTTCATGTTTAAATTAAGCTTGAGCTGACCTTTCTACTCGTAAGGTCAAGTAATATCCAAAGAAGGGTCAATGACTGCAAGGCTTGTGCTTTGAGCCTTTAAAAAAAAATCTGGACAGTAAAGAGCTGAAATACCAAACTCTTTAGAATTACTTTTAATGCTACACTATACTTATTGTATATATACTCTGAGAACAGGTGAAATTCACAGTGTAAAACAATATGTGTGTAAAACAATATTTGCTTTAGAGCCCCTGCTGTTTGCCTGTTGCATCACACTATATTTGATCATTATAAGCAGAACAAAGTTTAACATCAGACTTGTCTTCATGACAGTGGCCTGTGTGAGTGTTGAGGTTGTTTTTCCACTGGGATGTGCATCTGAATGCTTTTTAAGGTAGGCATATGTATATGATTTTTATTTTTCAATAGCTTTAAGTAAAGGAAAATTCTAAATACGCACAAAAAAGTAAAGGTCAACTGCATCTGTCAGTTTATAGGTTTAATTAAACCTACATTGAAACAGCTCGACTAAATCACAGATTGAGAAATAAGCTACAGCATGAAAATAATGTGAAACTGAATTTTTAAAATTTACTCCGCAGAATGTCTTAAAGAGTAGATATTCATATTGGCTCAAAGCTCATGAGCCTGGCTGCCTTTAGCAGTCGAGTGTTACTAAAGCTCTGTGTTGGGAAAGGAAGAGCTGATGGGGCTCAGGACATTAAATACATCTCTGTCATGTGACATTTACTGAGCTGGCTCTACTGTTTCAGCAGAAAGTGCAAAGGGCAAATAATGGCCTAAATGATATAAATAGGAGGTCAAGACTCACCCACTGAAAAGGCCAAGGGCAACTAAAGTTTAGACCTGAGCGCAATGCAAAGGAATGCATTTCGCTGCCAAACTAAAATCCCTACAGCTCCATACTGGAATAAGAACATAGAGAGCAGTGATCTGTGGTAGCAGAGTTTTCACACAGAATTGAAACACAAAAGCTACTGTGCACTGTAATGTAATAAATCATTAATTTACATGTAAAACAAATACCATGTAGCATATTGAATTGGCGTTTAACAGGCACAAATACGTCTTGGTTAAAACCAGGCTGTTTTCTTCACACACACTGAGCTATGTTGGCTTTGGGCTCTTTTTCACATGTCCAGCAGGAAACACTGTAGAAGCAAAAGCTCTCTACTGTAGGTTACCTAAGAACCCAAGAAACATTCCCTTTAAGTTGTTATGCACTGTCAGTGTGCAGAGACAGTGATATTAAGTGTATGACCAATTCACTTTATTTTATTTTCACACAAATCCACTTTAGTGATTTCCAAATTGAATTGAAAACCTGAGAGCAGGCCTGATAACAAGATCTTATAGACTCAATGTATTTGGAGAGTAGCTCCCTTTATTTTTATGAGCACAATAAGGGATGCAATCAAAAGTCTTAATCAAAGAGATATTCCAGTTATATAAATAATGGGTGGTAATTTTTTGACGTATACAGAGAGTGATAAAATAATAATAAAAATTAAAAAAATTTTTTTTCAAATACCTAAAAGCACAAGAACAAATTAGCAAGTTTGCTTCAGCCTTTATAATTACATGACTATAGTATATTGTTAAATGCAAAAAGTTAATGGTAATTAAATGTAAAATACATTATTTGATTTATACATGTTGATCTTGATCAATGGTTATATTTTCATGATGAACATGACATTTAATTGAAATAAATGTAAAATGAAATGGTTTTACATAGAGGGTAGTATAGTCTCTACACAGTTGTAGGTCCAGTCCTGTTTCTCGTTGATGGGCAGGACATGTTGGCACACCTAGTAGACAAGGACACAGATGTTTGTTTTCGAATTCAAACTTAAAATCATTTGTAAATGTTGAATTGTAATAGGACTCATCAGAAAATCATTTATCCCAAGGAACAGCAGAAATCAGAGGATGAATACAAGAAAAATTACTTAGTCATTAAATATCTCTTGGGAGTATAGTAAATTCATCATCAAGAAATTGAATATGGCACATGAGTAAATCTGACCAGAGCAGATTCTGACAAACTCTAGCTGAGATTTAATTTGACCTTTTTTCTCTTTGCCACTCTATCATAATGCTCTGCTGAAGGAGCTAGGAGACATGCAAACTATGTATTAAAATGTTGAAACTCTCCAAGGGAGGGAAAGATGAACACATTTTCTCGTAACAATAAACTTCATAATGAGAGCACAAATAAAAATGATCATACCATCTTTGTCCTGGCTGGCACCTCTACAGCAAACACGGTCAGGCTTCTACTGCTATTGCAGTTCTTGCTCTGCTCATTATTAATGTGGACAGTCACTTTCTGGTTGGTCTGCAACACAAAGGGTATAGGTCATGATGATATTCCCCAACTTTATTTGTGTGAAATCCATCAATATGAAAAAATGAAATGCAAGCGCTAAATAAACAGAGAGGTCAATAATTAATGAAATTAATGAAACATTCAGATAAGTATAGCTGAAATCAAAAGCCTCTTTCATTTTTACGCATAGAGATTACGTAATCTGTTGTGTGTTCATGTTTGTTTATGTTCATTGATGTTCACTTTTTTATTCTCTTGGAAAAAAACAATTCTAAATTTTAGCATTCTTAAGCATATTTTTTAATTCTTAATTTTTTTATTGGACCAAGCTGAAATCAAATAAGTACTCCTTCTCTCTCCAGGTGTGTCCGTGGCTCATTTGTAATTCTGCTGAAGTTCTGTTTCATGCTCTATTGTTTAAATGTGACGGTAGCCTGTCTCAACTTCCTGTGATGGGTCAGAAGGTCTAAAACATCCAAAAACGGATTTCACAATAGACACAAACCACGGTTCAGTTTTATATGGACAAAACTTTGGATGTTGGACTTGGACTGTGATCCAAGTCTCAAATACAGAGAGAAAGAAATGACAAATCGACATACACATTCATGGTAACCAGGCAAAATGCCTCCCTTGTTTATTAATGGCTTTGGATCATGTGGTCAATCTTTCAGAGTAGCTTGTGTTGCTATGAGCATGGACACCGCTGTTGCATATCAATGACAAAGAGGGTTTCTAGCAAGTACAGACTGTAGGGGTAAGACTGTACTAAGACAGGATGGGTAATTCTAGACGCTGACAAAGTTTACTTGTATTGTATAGAGTCATAATAGATTATGCAATAAGTAAATAGGGTCTGATTAATATCAAAGCGCTGAATGTTTTGGATCACATTTTTAATACCTCACTTTCAGAATTACTGTTAATACTACAATAAAATAATATCTTCCACACTAAGTTTGTTGCCTACCTTGTTGGCAATGAGAGAGGAGATTCTGTGTTCCCCTCTGTAGGTGTAGATGAAAACATTGTCTTGTCCCCTCAGTGCTTTGGCTCCGGTCCTGGATGTGATGGACTTCTGGAGGGCATGGTTCAGAAGTTTTGGCCCTGATTCCAAACTGAGTGGCTGAATGGACGCCTGAGTGTCTTCACAGTATACTTCTATCTGGAATGGACAAGCCTGACAGAGTGGAGGAGGATGAGTTTTTTTTTTAAATAGCGTGTGTGTGGGCAAACAGGGTTTTCACTAGTATCACACATTTGTATTCTGACGCTTTGGTCCTGGAAACTAAAGTGAGATAAACATAACTATAGATTAAATATGGGACATTAATGAAGTACGGTGCAGGTGAACGGTGACATTTTGCCAAACTTTGAGTGAATCACATGTGTAAACCCACCTCTACTAGTTCCAGCATATGGTTGCAGCCCATGGCTTCGAGGGTGACCCACAGGTCTGCAGGATCTCCATCCTTTTCTGTGGCCTCCATCAGGTTCAGTTCCATGAAGCCCTGCCGAGTCAGCTGATTCTTTCTCATATCAAAGTTTTCTGTATTTCCCCCCCCCCCACCCCCGGAAAACGTGGAATTTATAAAAATAACACAGCTACAAAATTGTAATTAGTCATATGTATTTTACATACTGTAATATTTTGGCTTCTTAAAGTAAGGGCAGCAGTACCAGGGTAAATAAATGCAAGTTGCATACTTGCGCTTCCTGACTTTCCATCCTCTGTATAAGTCCTATAAAGACACTGATTACCTTTACAGATGGCCCAGGCATCCTTGTCACACATCTCTCCACTAGTCCTCAGTTCAAAGAAATTGTACTCTTCCAGGCTGAGCAAACCGTTCCCATCCAGGTCTATCACGTCAAATAGGTCAGACAGCACCTCCCTGTGGCAAAGATCGATCAACACAGAGACATTTCACAAACAGCATCTCCACCCAACCAGCTTCTAGTCACTAATCCATCCATACACAGTAACTGCAGCAGTAGCAAGACAGGAGGGGTTTATGTTTGTTTTGTCATGTTCTGTCATTACCCAAAATGATGGCAGCTGGTTTCAGTAAGACATAAATAAGCTCTGTTCTGTGGCTTGTTTTTTATTTTACACTACTTTTCACAAAATACGCAGTCAAGTACACACCTGAGCTCCCTGGTGAGGTCTAGTTCTCCAGTGTCCGTCCTGTAAACAAGCTCCACAGGCTTATCAAAAACACCTTTTTTGCTCCTTTTCTTTAGTCTGCAGCCACTGGTAAAGGGAAGCAGGTAGTAAGTCCCGGCATTTAGTTCTCCTTTCCAAACATACTTCTGTGCAAACACAGGAAAAGCCAAGTAAGCATATTTGACCCAGTTGTCTTTAACCATTTCATATAAAAGCCACAAGAGAAAATAAATAAATGTGGACTATCACTTCTTCAGCTGTCAACACACAAACATACTTCTTTGTCTTTTGACTCTGTGAAACACACTAAAGTTGAGTCCTCTTTGGTTTCACCAGCTGACATAACAAAAAGAGCTGTGTCCACTGTCATCCAGGATGAAGACTTGCCTGAAAAATAACACAAGAATGTAGAAAAACACAAATACAACTTGGACCTCAGTACTGCATTTCAAATGCTTTTTGTGGGTAATGATTTAACTTCATGTGATTTTGAAACTATTTGAACGGTTGAAAGAAGGGAGTGGAGCTTCCCTTTTACAAACATCTTACCTTAAAACTATAAGCTTAAGTGGTACTGCATACTTTCACATAGATTTAACAGCAGAACTACATATTCAACTGAAAATTACTTAATGCAAATAAATTAAAGTATTTCACTTAGAAGCTTATTAACCTGAATGCTTGGACCTCAATACATAACTGTTATTTATCTCCTTTGTCTCACTTTGTAACAAAGTATAAATAGGAAAACTGACTTTAAACCTTTGTGCTGTATTACATTTACCACTTTAACTAAACTGCACCTTTTAAGTTACAATGTTAGAAACAGCACCTTTAGAACTGAGCAACCAGAGTTATCAACAGAGTTATTATTTGTAAGCTTTTTGATGTGTTATACTGTATAAAGCATTGCCAGTACCAGTTCTGTGGCTGAGGCTGACTGGTTGGATGGTTAGGTAGACGTTGGTGGTCTGAGGGACATGAAGTTGGTACTGCAGAGAGCTGATACTCCCATCATCTTCCAAGAAGAAACAGCCCTTCATACAACTTTGATGCCACTCCTGGAACAATAGACAACATTTCTGCTTAACAACAGTTCCAGCACATTCATGCAAACTGATTTAATCTGGCCAATTTGTCATAAGTAGACACAGCTGTTGCTATTTTCACCTCTTTAGAATATTGTATGTAGACTATATGCTGCTATGTGCATCCTAATGTATTTGGTAATGTGTGGTCTCAGTTGAGATTGCCACACGATCCCAATGAACAATTTTGCTGCATGACAACAAAATGCATTTATTCATTCAACAGAAACCAAAACTAATTTGCAGTTGCTATTAAAAGAGGGATTGATCTTGTGACAGAGGGAGTATATTTTGGCATGAAAAAGCAAATTAAACAGTCAATCTTCAGAGTGAGGTTGCTTACTTGATTGACTGTAACTGCTGTAGTGATAATCACCATTTCAACCTTTAGGGGGCATATTCATTATTGCATGGTGTAAACACTTGTTATACTCCTGTTGATCCAGAGGAGGGCAGAAGTGTTACACTGTGCAATGATGCAGACAGAAGTAAAGATCTCCCTCTAGGACCTGATACGGCAAATTGGAGTCCATTTAACTTTGATAAATACAGCCTTTTCAATCTTGGGCCAGCGGTCATTCAAAACTATCAAGAGACTCCTTTGGCAATATTTATGAATCCTAATATTTCTTTCATTTTGAAATCCTGTTGTTCCTTTGTCTAGCAGCACAACTGAAATGAGGTAATAATTTGAAATTGAACAGGAACATCAAAACAAGGAAGTTTTCCTTCCACTCACAGG
Source organism: Channa argus (assembly GCF_033026475.1). Classification (NCBI taxonomy): domain Eukaryota; kingdom Metazoa; phylum Chordata; class Actinopteri; order Anabantiformes; family Channidae; genus Channa; species Channa argus. The sequence continues at coordinate 18,951,489 of NC_090204.1, forward strand.
AGACACATTAAATGAAAACACAGTTGATGTGGACACACAGTAAGAGGACATTGAGGGCCAAGCGAGTCTGGAATAGGCTATATATCCTTTTAGTGGACATATAAATCACTAAGTTAAACAAAGAAAGTACCATAAAGACGGAGCATGTCACTCCTTCGGAGAAAAGCCATTTTCTCAAAGTATTTTTCTTGGGTTGTAAGAGGCATAAAAGATCAAACCATAACACTTCAGTGGTTTGTCCAGACAATATTAAATGAGGGAAATTGCCACAGGCACCAGTCTACTGCTTAAAGACATCAGAATTAATGCACCATAGAGAGAGGGTCAGTCTGCAGACTAATACAGGCGCTGTCACCCGCTCTTGCCACGGGTCTGATTTACTGCTACGCAGAGGGTCGCGGGACACCAAGCCAACCACAAACATGGCCACACACACAAAAATGAACAATTGAGAAATAGGTCTTTGCCCTGTCTTACAATTGTAATCTATACATAAAGGCAAATGCTAAGAACAAGTACTAGAACTTTTGACTTATTAAAACACATTTGCATCCCACAAGGCACACTCACACACATGCAGACACACACACACACACAACCACCCACCCACCCTGCCCTCCACCACCACCTCCCAGTTATCAGCCTGTGGCAATATAGCGGTCAATATAGAGAGCTAAACTTCCCTCAGAGGTAATCTCTGGACACACATTCTTCTACCTCGACGATGTCTGGCTCTTTCCAATCTCAACATGGTGCTTGGACCTAAGAGATGGAGGAGGGGGCTGTTTTTTTTATTTAATTTTTTTCCCTTGCTACAAAGCAAACCAGCTGAGGTTAAGCCAAAAAGAGTGAAAACAAAGAGTGGGGGATCAATACAATCTACCCAACCTGAGCCAAATTTGCCCATCAAAAACACTGGGTGACACTGATACTGGGAGAGAAGTGTTGCTGCTGGGTCCTCGTCTTTCACCGAAGACCACATAAAGAGACTTCCGAGTTTTTTTTTTCAGGGTACAAACACTTGATCTTATTCCTTATTATTAGAGTTTTTTAATTTGCTCTTAGAACATAAGCATTCGTTAACAAGTAAAAGATGTATTAGTCTAAATCATCACTGGACAGCAGCAAATTAGGACTAAAAAAATACACTAGAGCTGAAACAAAGTGCAATGAGTCATGTAGATATAAATAATACGTCGCTAGTCCTAGAGTTTTATGGTAATGATCTAATTTATGCTACAGGTACATTTGCATGCAGCACTTTTCTTTGTCGTGCATTTGTCTGACCAAAAATATAAAAGCAGGTTTTACAATTAGGTTTTATTGCGATTAAAACATAAAAACTAGGTTTGTTTCCCTGCACATCTTACCCTCTAAAATGAAAAAATTCTGACCATACATAATTAAACTTTTATGGTGTACCTGTAATCCTGGAGGCTCTGGTATTTTGCTAGCTTTAGTGCTGCTGGATGTCATGGTGACTGAGTTAGACAGGGACGACCGTCTGCTGCGAGCAGAGGAAGGACGAGAGCATGGTCGGCAGTCTGTAAAAACACACATCAGCACATATATGGGAAATCAAAGGCATTTATGCTCAAAATACATGCACTTTATTTATTATTACCAATAATAATGTTGCTGGAACCAAACACAGAGCCCAGCTGATTAACATAATTGACATTGTAATGTGTCTTCTTGGAAATCCTTTCCCAAGTTCAAATGTTACTACTTTGCATTTGGGTTCTGAGAAAGTGTGGTCTCAAGTTCAGTCACGTCAGTTAGTTATGGAGCGATATTAAATCAACAATGCCATAACAGAACTACCTCAAATCCATTATCTTACACAACTTTTTTACAGTAATTGAAGCCAGAAAATATCAATTCACTAATGAGGGGTCCGATTGTTTCCAAGTACAGAAAATCAAGATGCGAAGTAATATGATAGGCTTACAAATTACCTTAGCAGAAAAATAAATAGACTCACTGTCGTGAAATTTGTCACGGACCTTTTTTATATTGATAGCCGTTCTATAAATGCGGACAAAGATGAAACGTGGCCTGACATAAGTTTTGTTGTACATTTACTGGAGTATTGTTTCAGCACTGCAGAACATAAATGCAAGCATTAAACTAAAGACAGCAGCATGACATTTCAATAATTGGCTTAAGACATAATTTATTTATAAGTTGCAAATAGCTCATGTCACATTGAATTATGCTATATATCTCTCAGTTTTGCTAATTTATCCCAACAGTTGTGTGACCAAACAAGTAGTCAAAATGGTTTTTGAGCTCTAACAGTTTCCAAATGAACACCCTTGTTAAAATGTAACAGTAAATACATAAGTGGGCGGCACAATAATGTGATAATCCTGACCACTATGTGGAACCTCATTGTTTTTTGCCGTGGTGGTCAACTAGGCCCTCCTCTCAACAACTGTCTAATCCCTCATCATCTCCCCAGTGAAAAGTAGTGGAATCCTCCAAATCGATAACATGAACATGGACTGACCACTTAAATCAACCCCATCTATCTTCCCACCACGGTACTGTCCCTGATTCTCTCATCCAGGATCTCTGTTCGTCTCTTTCCTCGAAATCCTGGTTTTAAAGCACCAAGAAGAGACTTCACACTCAAGTTTAACTGGTTGAATGTGCTGTCTTTTACCGGAGAGCACTACACTGTGGACTCATTCTTTGTGCACACAGAAGGCTGCAGCTAGACTTAATGCCAGTCCCTGCTTTTTTAGCCCACGTTAAAAAGCATCATTTTTTTAATCAGTGAATGCAGAGCTTTTGTCAATCTCTTAATAGCAGATATGATTACCTAAATCCCAACACTTTACCGTCTCCTCCCTCTAAAAAAGCTGCCCTAATTGTGTGGCTATTATGATGTATGGTCTTTCTTAATGAGGTGATTTGTCACAGTGGGAGTGAAAAATCGATCAATAACAGAGCTTATTCATCTAAACTAATCTGTGAGGCGTATTGGGGCCATTGGTGTGCATCTTTGGCAAGAATAGAGTAGAGCTACTCTATGCCCGTGAGAAGGATTACTCGTTGGCTGCTATTTTTGGCTACATCACCAATCTTATGAAACCCTGTCACTGAGTAAAGCAGAAGAAGTATATTGACAAAATCTGATCATTTCAAAAAGATAAAAACAAACGGAAATTCAGAGTTAGTTTTTTTTTCTGTTAGGATGTTCCGTACCTTTCTTCAGTGTTGTGTCAGATGTTTCTGGAGGCTGAGTTGGTGCTGCTTGTCCTGCAGATGACGATGCTGAGGATACAGAGGCCTTTGGTGGACTGTATGACTGGCTACCAAAGTTTTGTCTCTTTAGCTTGGCATCAGCCTCGAGCCTCCCCACTGCAGCTATTTGACACTGTTCTGCTGTAGACACAAGTAATCTACAAAACTGACACCAGCAGGAAGCCAGAAGTCAGGTGACAATTAATGTGCACAGAGTTGACAGAGTTGACACAGAGACACAGTCATTAATGCTTGTATCTTATATGGGACTAAGCATATGACAATGAATAAAGACATGTTTGGAGCAAATCATGGGGCCGCTATAATTGTTGTTATTTTTTTACACAAGTAATTTTTTTTCTTCCTCTTTGTCCTATTCATTCTGTAATTTATATCAGTTTAGTTCAACAAGTTCTAAATGAATGAGACAGAAGGCAGAGTAAATTGATCCTTAACTGTGGGGCAATTGAAGTAATTCAAAACAATGTCAACTGTTCACAGCAAATAGCAACAAAAGGTTGGAGGACTAAGGTTCAACTAAAGGTTGAAGTTTGTTACTGCTCTAATAGTATTTCTATTAAATGTTCTGGATGTAAGTCTTTATTCTGAGGCTACACTACTCTTCAGTCGTCTGCGTGTACTTGTAACTTATACATTTTAGTGCACAATGTGAGATTAAAATTCACCTTTGTATAAACACTTAACAGGTACAGTACAGGAGAATATGATGTTCTTCATATTTTACAGACTTACTTCTGCATAGTCTAATTTGCCGTCCTTGTTGACATCAGCCAATGAGAAAATGGCATTCACCTCTTCAGCGGTCATTTTTTCTCCCCTCTGGAACATTTCGTATGTTTTCTTTAGTTAATCTCCAACATTAATTACAGACAATACAGTGATAAACTACTGCCAATCTAATACGAGTGTTGAAACTATACTCACAGTAGTAACAGCCCTTTCCAGTTCACTGTGTGTAATGTAGCCATCTCCATTCACATCTATCTTTTTGAAAGCTCTAATCAGCTCGGTTTCTTCAGTTTTCTTCTCCAACTTGACGATCTCGCAGAAATCATCAAAATTCAGTTTAGAAGTTTTCAGGGTCCAGTATTTATTGAGCGTGGCATGGGAAGGATTTCTACCTGCCTGCTGAAGTACTAAATGAAAAGAATGGGACAAAACATTGACAATAGAGTTTGCAGAGGCAGACAACAAGCCACAAATATTTCACACGCGCTGTTTTTGTCTTCTAACAAACCTTGAGTTATTTTTTTTAATGTGTTTGTTTACAAACTGTAAAATCTTAGCATGTATTCTCCTATTATTTCCCAATAAGTAGCCTTAGAGTCTGTAAAAGGTTTTATTACTTAAGTTGCCTATTAACTTAAATCCCCATCCCATGATTTTATTTTGTTTAAGGGTAATTATTTTAATACACATTTTCCACATATTTAGTCGTACAAATACAGTATTTACCAGAACTTTGGGAACACCACAAAACCCGCTTTGTGACGGGCACTTCAGCGTTTACGATTTAAATGAAAGACACATATTCCTTGGACGTGGAAAGCAGAACTTACAAACGGTGAGATCACAACACTGAACACGCTCATAACGTTACATCTAATTGATACGTCAGACTCAATGAAGTGGTATTAGTCTTGATAATTGCCCTCATCTCACAAATATACCCATAACTGCTTGTGTCCAAGGAATCTTGATTCCAGATAACATAAACTACACGTTATGTAGATCGTTGCTGAGCAAACGCATATGTTATGTTATAGAGGCAGCATTAATTTAACTACGTGAGTGTCTAGCTAGGCGGGCTAACAACATCGTTTGTTTAGCGAGCAATGTATAGTTTTACGTTGGCTCACCACGACATAACTGCTGTTTGGAAGTGATATTTGTCAAACTAGATCGAAAGACAGCTAGATAGGCAGCTCGGCACTGCATGTAAAAAGTCTCCTCTTCATCGGAAGGACGAGGTGACTCTTCAAGAGACATCTTCAAGAAGCAGCAACGCCACTATCGTTAGCTTGCTAACGTTAGGTGCTGGCTCTCTCCTGCTTAGACAACAGACGGGTGGCTAGCTGAGCGGCCGAAGTGGGATAGTTTGTATGATTTTATTTTTGCCAGACAAATGCTATTGAATGGAGATCACGTTAGCGACACTATGCAACGAACGCCGTTGCTATGAGCTGCCTGTTGCTACGTAAACAAAGGATTGTCGGTGTTCACAAAAAACGAGATAAAAGAAACACACATTACAAGTTCCTATTGCTGTAAAAGACTGTAGTTCACTGATTAATTTAATTGTTTCAACTTATAAAAATATTAATAATTTGTGTATTTTATAACTGAGTATATTGCACAATATGTAAAAGCTGTTCTGGTTTTTGAGACTATGCGGAACTCTATATAGAACGTGTCATGTTTGACATGCACTCTTTAAGCGTGGGAACAGCGCCGAATTTTGAACATGTCGCTACTAAAACTCGTCCGAATTAAAGAAAAAATCCCGTAAGTATTGCATTTTATCTGTTACATTGCCTACTTTAATGAAACGTCTAGCACTTATGGTGGAGAAACCGAAGCTTCCTTAGCACCGAAATAATATGAAGCAATTGTGTTGAAAGTGATTTGGTATTTTAATTGCATATGATACGGATAAATTGGCGACATCTGCTGGACAAATCATTCGTTTGACTTGGGGATGCGAGAAATACACGAAACAATTTAAGAGAAGGAGATGTTTTAATTAGTGCGGGGAGTGTATTTCTTTTAATAATGGTTGTATTTTAAAATCAGAGCACTTTGGTATAGACTCTGCAACTCTGAATAAGCAGGATACTTCTTTTTCTAAAGCTCGTGCAGGTTCGAGTAGTCGGCTTTGAGCTTAACGTAGCTGTGTGGCATTGGACAAAAATTTGAAATAGCCAAGTTATTCAGGCAGGCTAGCTAATCTGTGCTGGCTGTTAACATTACTAGCCCGTTTATGCAAGTTATAACATCGTTTTTTTTGTTTTTTTTTTGTTACTGACTCCAGAGGATTGTAACTTTTTTTTTGTTTGCATTGCTCTCCGGAGTCATAGTGTCGCTGTGCTCAGTGACCTTTTGGGCATTTTTAAAACTGAAGTTTAAAAACTACAACGATATTTAAAGATTTAATCATCTGCTAGTTATTCTCAATAAAACCTGCAAGTTTTTACTGCTATGTGCAGGACAAATGACCTAAATCTACAGGCTCTACTATCTAGCCATTCTAAGAAATAGCACTTATATGGGTTCTACATTTTAAAATATGGCTCATGATTTGTACTTTTTTAACCCCTTGAGCAGTCTGTAATACAGCTTATTTGTTAAAGGAACAACAATTTGCATGGGACACTGCAGTCTACATGGTTTGATTAAGGATGAGGTGGTTACTCACCAGGCCAAGACCAAAGCCATCGCTCATCAAAAAAGATGTCCCACAAGCAGTTGGAAAACTAAGCACCTTAAGTCACAGATGTAGCATTTCTGATGTTTCACATGGTTATTGTCATTCATTAGTTACAATTGGGTCTATGTTATTATTTCTTTCACTTTTAACTGTCAAAACAGAGTTCAGAAATCTCGCACAGGGCTGAAGGGTTACAGTGAACGGCCTTTTATGAGTTGCTATATTTCAATTGCCCCACTTTCCTGATAGTCATCATGATATATCAGAATTTAATGACAGGAGACACAGAATGACACAGATCCATCACTGGCCAAATTATCAGTGATTTACACAGCACTAAAAATAGTTGTATAAGAGCCACTTAACACAAGAACCATTTCCTTAGCCGAGGCAGACATTTGGTGTCTGCTCCATCCATCAAGACAAGCATTAGGTTTTAATTTTATAGTGCTGTCACTAATAGATTACATGAGCTTAGTTTACAGTACATTCATAACACTCACTTGGTTATGTTCCATTAGGGCACAGTATGGCTTGAACTCAGTGTAGATTGAACTTTGATTGTACTGGGGGTGGCGAGGACCACAGACAGTCATACTAAAAGCCAGTATACCCTCAAACCATTAAAAATTAAAAATGAGTTTTTCTAATATTACAACTAGTCATTGTATCATGTCATTGTCAGAATATATTCTGAAGACTTGGAACATGTAATTGTACAATTCTGAGCTCACTCTCTTTTGCTTTGATCAGATTTTACTCCTCGCAGTCTAAACTGGAGCATCCAGTGGAAGCATTTATCAAGACCAGAAAAGAGCTGGAGGAAATACTTGTGAGAAATACTTTTTCTTTGGTCCTAAATCTTTAGAATAGGCGGAAGTGTCTTTGTCTCTATCATAGCTTCCAATTGAGGAATGATGGTTTTCATCACACTCTGAATATTCACTTCTGAAATGGCTTTTCTTTTCAGAATAGCTTGTTGCAGCAGTGTGTGTGTTTTATTTTTACTTTTCTCACAATTTCCTGCTTAAATGTTTTTGTGGTTTCTTTATAATGTATTTTATTCTGTATTTTAATTAGTCAGCAGAGGGCAGCAGTCAACAAGTACGTTTCCTCACTGGATCTGTCCTGAAGGCACACAGAGCTGAGTAAATAGATAAATTCTGTTTTTAAATGTGATTGTGTCCGAAATCAAAACTGAGGTTGTATGGGATTTGCTAAACTTTTCACTGACTGAAAATAAGTTATCATTTATTTTCCGTTTGTAGTTATTTATAGGATCAAACAGGAGTGACTGAGTTTGTTTCTGCATTTGAAGTCATTTTTTTTCTTTGACTTTTTAGCCTCTAGAACAGAGCCATCTTGGAAAAGAATTAAAGACCCCGAGGATCATTGTCAAGGTAATTTACTGGTAATAAATCAAACAGTTTAAGGAAACAGGCATTTACTTTTATATTTTCTTATGTGCTCTAATGCTTTTACATCATGCGGATAAACATAAGTACAGTATTCACATTACTGGAATTTTTCACATTGATCAGTGGGAGGCTTTAAGGCCACGTGCAAAGTAGAGTTGAGGGTTAAACAATGTCACAAGATCTATGGAAGATTAATGCTGGAGCCAGTGTTTGAAGAAACATGAAGAACTTCAGCACATATTTCCCTTTAGGTAACAGTAACTCTGTGAATGCTTTAGGAATTGGAGTTTGTGTCCCTGTTAGTTACCATTTGAGACCTTTTTACCCACATCGCATCTATTTTCTTTTCAATGTCGTTCATTTAGTCTGGTGATTGTGACCTTTTTTTTTTATTTAATTTTTTAATGAGTAAAGGAAAGCAAACAAATGCAGTCATAAGGCTGCTTGATTTTAAAGGACACCCCTTCTGCTACTACTTCACTATTTGATTTGCTTCTTCCTGTGCTATATGACATTAACAGTATCAATGGATTCTTGTTTGAGTTGCTCTCTTGTGCTCTGCAAGCTTTGGAGAAAAACAACATTTTGTTATGGTTACACAAACAAGCCAATGAGTAGATTTCCTAGGGAAAGAATTAATTTGATTATTTTAGGCACATATTCTGCCTGCAGCAGGGCAATTCTTGTGATCCAATCACACAATGGTGACTTGTGTGAAATGAATAGGGGGTATTGTCAGATGGCAAACTTGTTTTCTGATCAGGTTGTTAGAAATTATTTTAAATGGTTCCAGTAAGGGAGCTGAACAAACATGATGCACCGTGGATCCACACCCCAGGAATGTCACATTTTTGTCACATGGTGGATTTGTGAAATTTATCAGTTTTGCATAAACCTCCTTACAACAACATACTTCACAATGTCAAGGCAGATAGCTGTTGGAGAGAATCGGCGCTCTATGAGCACTGATACACACAATTTAAGTAAACAAACTGTTATTCAAAGCTTCTGAAGAGCTCTGACCTATATCTGCTGCGAGTATGAAATCCAGACAGATGATGTTGATGGCATCTTGAAGCATGATTCTTTTCTAGTGGAAAATGTTTGTTTAGATTCACCCGGCTGTAGTCTTCACACCGAGTCCATGCGCCTAGTGCAAGGGAGAGGAGAGAGCTTTATGTGGACATAGAATCAAATAGCTCTGGCTGTTGTCTTATTCTGACATGTTCATGGGGGGCACAGCATTTTAGATCTAGATGTGCCATAGTAAAATTATCAGGAAGTAGAAGAAAATACTGCAGCATTGCTTTTGTATTTACATTAATGTGCATCTTGTAATAAAACCGAATCTTAGTTTTTCTATGGACATAGTTATATGCTATGGTAAACAACTAAATGCACATACTGAATATTGATTTGACAAATTTCTTGACTATACCTAAGGTACCTAGTACTAATACATTTATAGATATACTAGTTAAATGAACTCTTTTCCACACATAGACTCAATATTCAATGGATCCAGAGTCAATTCTCTCTTTTTATTTTTTTTTATTGGATTGTGCAAACCTCACAGGGAACCTCCAACTTAAAATGAGCGGTCTGACATAAATCTATCTAAATTCAGAGCTACAGTATGGTTCCGACCGGTCGAAACACTCATAAGCAGTGCTGAGATGAGTTACGTGATTAAAGTAAAACCAAGATCTGTGAATATTGCTGGTACTGTTCGAGATAATATGCACTGTTTGGTGTCCCTCAAATTAAGACCATTGTGTTGCCTTGTTTCTCCTTTCTTCTGGGAGAACTGGGTTGTGTGGGACATGTACATTAGGGCAGATGATGTTAGCATGTGACTGTGGCAAATCCACAGACTAGTCATGGACATTTACAGTGTTATCCATAAAATATGTGCGTCACTAAACTATGAAACTTTTGTTGAAAGATTACTAATGAAATTTTAGGATAACAGTAGTTTACAAGTGTGAGATGTTTAGATGCCATGAGCTTATCAATACTTTTATTATTTAACCTTTTATTTGTAATATTAAAAAAAAAAAGTTATTTTATCCTTGTGCATGTTCAGCCTCTGCTCCCTTGGTTTTCGGCCTCCAACCTAACCTCTACTTCCTCCACCCTGACAAGCCAGCTGAGTAAATCCCCATGAACATTAAAACCCCAAAGGCCAATCCTCCAACTTCCTTACTATGTCGTCTTCTTTCTTTCCCCCACCCCCTTTTCTCCCCCCCCCCCCCCCCCCCCCCCCCTGCCTTGTCAACTCCTTTTCCGCCTTGCCCAACTATTTCTTTCCTCAAGTGCAAAGAAGCGCTTACGACTGTCCTTTAAGGTTAACAAAAGTTTCAGTAAGCATTCTAAAGAAGTCACTTTTGGTGAGCAATCAGGCCCGGGGCAAGCATAAATCCTCTGGGTGTAGTCACGGCATTACAAATACCCACAGTGCCTGTATGTGCTGATGACTACAAAATTGAAAAAGAAAGGCCCTAATAATTCTGAGGCAAGTTTCCCGCAGCAGTAGGTATTGATTATTTGTGTGTAGTGAGAGATTTGGAAAATTCAATTAAAGGAGTTGTGCAAAGGATTCATAAATTCAGACCTTCCAACCCGTATCGAGACATGGTTATGTTCTAAATCAATGCTGCACTTCACAATATATTTTCTTAGGAACATAAAAATAAATAACATTTAAACAGTTCTGCTTACTACAGAAACAAATTTTATTTTCTCTGAAGCTTTTAAGTAACAGCCACGAACCGACTTGTGCACATCTTCAGGGCGGTAACATATTTTTATTGCAGTTCATTCTATAAGAAAATCCTATATAATATGAATTTTGAAATGACAAAATGAAGGGAAAGGGGACTGCTCAGCAGTGTAAAAATTGATCAGGGCAGATGGGGCCATGTTGGACAAGATTTGTATGTCAGCCGTAATGGGCTGTATTAAAAAGATTTCTTAAAATGTCATAAAAGTGATGGGACCGTGTCACAGGTCGTGGGCTGCTAGCCCAGTCTGCTCCCGGACTCTGGCACATCAATCCTAGGAGCCCTCATGGACAGATGCCACCTACCCACCAGGAGTTTTATGTTTTCTGATTGAACCCGTGGTCGTAATTAAAGGGGGGAGTTGTGTATGAGGTTGTTTTGGTCCGACTCAAGCTGCTGGCGTTCGATCGACACAGGGGGTTGCGGAGTAAGCAATCTTTTCAGACCTGATTTCTGATTTTCTGAATGCCATTGCATTTTAACTCGGAAAGCAAGAATGAATTCTTTTATTTATTTATTTTTTTTTGCATCAGATAAGTGACTCTGCTGAAAAAAGGAAAAATAACTGAAGAATGTTGGTAAGAGTTTAAATACAAAGTCAACTTTACATTTAGTAATGTCTTTTCTTAGTGTTGGGTATTTAAAGTTACCCATCTGTGAAAAATATGCCGTCTGTTAGCATTTTTTTCCCCCCTGTCTGTCTCTTTCTCTGGTATTTGTGAACCTTCAATCTTAACACTGACTGTGGTGTGTGTGTGTGTGTATGTAATATCACTGGGTGCCAGTGGGGTTACAATCATGTTTTCCTCTCCAATATTCCCCAGGTTTTTGTTAGCGAGGCATCTCAGCTGTTGACAGCTAATGGAATTGCTCTTCACCTCTTGTGCTTATGATCCCGCGGAGAAAAAGCAGGAGATGAATGTGGAATCTGTGCTTTCAGTTGTGAGGCTGAGATGTCTTGGAAGCCGTCATTCATTTGCAGAAATGTCTGAAATGGTAGCAGCGAACAAATCCACTGACATATCAGCCCTCATGTACCTGCTGTAGCCTCTGTCTGGCAGCTGACAAGTGTTGATTCTACAGTAACTACAATGCTGCAGCACTGTGCAAATGATGTTCTTCCAGATAGAAAACCCTCGTCTTCTTCATGGCTAAAAGTATGCAATCCTTCTCACCTGTGCAGTTTAACACCTTTGAAAAGTAAAGGTGAGGAGGGGGGGACAAACTGTCTCACACAACACAGTAGTCTCTTTATTTGGCGCTGCCTGGGAAGACCAAGGCCTCCTGCTGCCCGAGTCGACCTAAGCAACAGCTGGTGTTTGCAGCAACATTTCCTATTTCTGCCTAAGGTGGATCGTGTAACTCTCACTTTATCACCCTTAGAGGCCATGTGAAGGACAAAGCAAGCACATCCATAAACAAAACTAATGTTTTGATACAAGCCCATTAGGACATTGATGGAGGGATCCATGGTGGTTTTGCACTCATATTGTAGCACATCTACATATTCCTTATACCAACAGTTTCTAAAACTATAGGTTGGGATCCAAAGTTGTTAGATGTTCTTCTGCCAAGATGAATGATGTCTATTAGTAATCACTGGTCCCTTAGGGAACACTTCTTCATCTCCAATTAACACAGCCTTCATCTATGAAACACTATCTACACCAGGTGCCTGCGTTTAGTCCAAGTTTTAGAGCCACATAAACGAGAGACATACAGTAAATCCTGGATAACTAGTCAGAGTCTGTAAGCAGTAACAGAGTTTATTTTCTTTGTAGTTTTAAAAATGAATTAATTATTTAACTTAATTTCACTTTTTCTTATTCTTTTTATTCAGTAGCACCAATTTAAGTGATTTTAAAAAGTCCTCTATCAGACAAAAGTGGTTGTGAATATCATTTTTGAGTTTTGATGTTCAAAAATGAATATGTCTCAAATTGCTTCAATAGAGCTTTTATTATTTAGCTTTATTAATGTCTGTGTTTGGGAATATGGTGTCACATATTGCAGTGTCTCACACCTTTTTCATATTTTGTTTCTAAATGTTGTACAATATACAATGTGGTTAGTTTTTTTAGTAGCAATATATCTTTTTACTTTTTCGTCAATGAATCAGTTGCTTATAATATCATAACACTTTTGTAAGAAATGTCAAACAAAAGATCTACACACTGCACTCAAAGCTCCTGGGTCTGCTTTTTAGTCCAGCGCCTGCAGAAGTTTATTTGGATATGCTCAAGGGCTCAAATGTCAAGAGAAGAGAAGGTGCAAATCTTCATATTTTAAAAGCTGAAACAAGCAACTTTGGATGAGTTTTGCTTGACAGAATTTATTAGTAAACGGATTGATAATTGATTACTCATTTACTAAAGTGTGGAATATTGTCGATGAAAATGTGCCAATTTTTCATTGAAAGGACAGAACCAGAAGGGCACGACATGCATGTAGCCAGGATTCAAACGGTACACGATGCGGTTCTAAGGTACATGTCCTAACCACTTCACTACCAAACATACCCCATTTATCTGTATTTCCTTACTAACTGCTATTTCAAAACTAGGAAGTGGCAAATTATTTGCCCCCCACATGCTTCTACATGCGTTGACATTGTATCATAAGCATGTGTAATAAAAGGGCCGTGCCATTGTAGCAACAGTTAACTGCGATTTTCGACTCTTACTGGCCACCAGCCGAGAGCCTCAGATGCACAGGCAACCCTCAATGACCTGATAACATTTATAGTTGTAATGGATTTTTTTATGCCTGTCATTAACTCGCTCAGAGATTGGAAAAAGAAATTGCTGGTACCTTTTTCTGTGGTATTTCAACTTTATAGCATTATGTTGAGATTTGTCACATTCCACCGTCTCTTTTTAAGGCCTCCCCTGTCACTGGTTTTGTTTTAAATGTACGGGTCTTTTGTGCAGGACTCTTGTAGTATCCAGGACTTGTAATGAATATTTAATGATGTTGAGTAAAAGCTTTGAAAGATATAATTTCTGTCCAATTATTAGCTCTGTCTCTGCCAGACTGTTGGGGGTGATTTAGCAGACTTAGTTAATGTAGCAGCTTGTAATGAAACCATTTAACAATGTGGCAATAACACAGGTGTTCACTTTAGGTCACTGAGAAATTGAATTTTTATTTTCCAAAACTATGTTTGAACAAAATATCTTAAGCGATGGATAAAAATATACGATAAAAAACTGTAAACAACAAAGTTCTGATGAATAGATATTGAACAAGTAGACCTGAGTATGGTCCCATCAGGTATGTGTTTAATCCCAGTATGCCCGGGAGGTATTGAGGATTTAAAAAAAAAAAAAAAAAAAAGACAGAAAAAAAACCCACACTTTCATTGACTCCATCACCACCACAAATTCTGGCTATAAAGTTGACTAAATTAAACTTATTACAACAGGTTTTCCCGTTTTTGTGGACACCTCCTTTAACTTGAGCATCCATGCGCTGAGATATCTGAACTCCGTTGCATTGGCTGCACAGTCCTTATCTACTGCATGTTTACTGGTGATGTTCCCAAAATGACTGAAACAGTGTAATGTGAAGGCAAAGGTCGAAGCCAAAGTAACTGAAGAAGACGTATATTTCAAATGACCTAAGTCATGTGGTAAATGGGGAAATATAAGAAAAGTAAAAACTGAGGGAGCTTCAATATTTACAGATTCATTACAGAAATTTTACAAAACCCTTTCCTTTTACTTGATGTCACAGCTCTTCTGCATCAGCATTTTGCAATACAGTAATTTTCTTGTCAGCAAGATGCCTTAATAAGCAGGGGTATTTTTGTACTTGGTGCACGGTGGCATGAGTGAAAAGCCTCACGTGCATGATGAGCACGAGGTCTAGCAACATTCCCCTTCCTGAAGCAAAAATAGTTAAAAATCTCCTCTTTTGGCACCACTTAGTTGTTCTTCTTCTGGCTCTTTCTGCTTGGTGGCCCGCTGAACTGAACAATGGTGAAATATATATATGTTCCCAAAAAGTGCAGGAAAGCGGTAGTAGACACCAACACAGGAAACAAGTCAGGCAGATGCGGTGGAGGGACCAGGATTACACTTGCGATGCTCAGACCAGCCATGACTGCGATGCTGATGTAGAACTGCAACACGGAGAGTTGAGTTAAATTAGATCAAACATTGTGTGGAGTTCAGGATCAAATGTTTTAAGACTTTACAAAGCCAGGCTGAAGAGAAATAACTATGGTACCACTTTAGAGCAATATAAAACGAGAGTTTAAACAAATGACTTTACGAATAATATTAACTCATGGTCCATTTAGTTGCTTTCAACAGCATCTCATTGTCTTCAGCAATGAATGAAGTTTTCTATCTAGTATCATGTGACTTGGTATGTAACCTCTGTCACAACATGTAACTGAGGTCATATACTAAGTGTGATGGTATGTACTTAGGGATTGCCATTTATATATTTCCCATCTCTCAAACAAGATAACTGAGGAAACTTAGAAAAGCAGCAGAAATGACCTTTGGTGCTCAATCACCAAGTTCCCTGTATGTTAGATCATCACTGAGCTTCTCTCCATTCCAGAAGAAGACAAAGCTCTTAACAAGAAAGAGAAACTCTTTCAAGACGCACTCATTTACGACTTAACTCACATAGCCTTAAAAATTTTTTAATATTTTCTATGGCTCCTTAGAATATTCTTAATATAAAAACCTGTGTTACAAATTGTGCTGTGGTGTTTATCAGATATGGGTATTCGCCATGCAGGGAGGGTCTAACAATAGGTGACCTAGGGAGGAAAATGTATCTTATCCTATGTAAAATGCTGAAATCCCTTCAAAGACTTTGTGGAGTATGGACTAGCCTTGGCTTAAAGTACTGCCTTTTTTTTCCCTATACCAGACACTGAGCTGGACACACCGACGACAGTGAGAGAGTGACGTCATTTGCGTGTCCATTTGGGCTTTATGGGCCACATATAAGCCAGTGAGTAACATGGAGGAAACACCTCACATCCCTGCTTACCGTCACCACCCCGCTCCCATGAAACCTTATCGCCTTCATTGGGCCTCGCTATTTATGCTGCTTGTGTAAATAAATATATCTAGGCAAACCTGTGTTAATGACATGCGCTATAAAAAGACACCTTCTCTTAATCTCTGACACCCTACCGGTGCCCCTGTCACTAAGGGGCTGGCAATGCAGCAACTTCAGATGTTGTGGAAACTTAAATAAGTGATAAATAATTCTTCGGCTGGCAGTGGCTTTCATCCACGGACAGCTTAGACAGCTTACAGCGGCACATGAGCTTTATTTATACAGTTGGGTATATCTTCTCACACTGTTGCAATTTAGGGTCTAGTGCCACTTTCAAAGTTACAAGCCATCTGGGATCCTGAAATCAGCACCCGTTGTAATGCAGATGCATCAGCTGAGTATACTCCCCCCCTCCATGTACAAGAACAAACACGAACTATTAATTTATCAAGTAGCTTTGTTTACTGTTAGCTAAGCAGTGTCTAATCTGAAGCAAACTTACAGCATAAAGGAAGCTATTTTTATGTGTCCAAGGTCTAATCATTTATCATTCTGGTGACCCCTAGAGGTGGTGTCAAAAAGCTCTTCGGTATACAAGAAGGCATGCCGCAAGTGACCCAGGAACATTTGTGACGAACTGAGGGTCACAAATCCCTCCAATTTCAACAGAATTTACCCAAATCTTTAGATAGAAAAGGTTTTAGTATTGTGTTATTTTAAAGATGTTATCAAAATTATAGAGAGACTTTAGGTCTTTGTAAATGCTCCGTTTGTTTGTGGTAAACCGAAATACAATCCTGCAATTATATCTGTGTGAATTCAATAATCTCATTTACCAGTCTTTATTAGAAACTAACTCGACATTCAGCTGGAACCTTTTCTAACTACAAATTCACATTTTATTGTATCCTTCACAACTTTTGATACCAACAATAATTATATACAATAGTGTTTGGTGATATTGATAACCCCCCCCTTTTTTAAATGTATCAATACACCACTGAAAATGTTGTTTGTAGACAACCACATTTAGCCTGGTGCCTATTACACCATCATTGTTAGGTATTGTACAGTTGGTTACCATACCGTGGTTTGAATACTGACCTTCCATCTCACTGTGCAGGCCATCTCCGTTTTGGAAAGGCAGAAAATCAATTTATAGTAGGCAACCAGTCTCAGCTTTTCCTCCGAACAGTGCTCTAGTGCAGACAGCAGGTAGATGCTGAGGAAGAGGAAGGCCAGCCAGGTCACAGCATAGGGCATCAGCAGACCGTCTTTCATAAACAGGGGCAGCATGCTGCACAGTGGGAGGACAAGAACAATAGTGCATTTACAGTTTAGCCATTTGCGTTGGTCTTTATCTTGAGCAAGGCATTATGACTCTAGGCCAACGTGGAATAAAAGCAGCCATTGCTGTTTATACAGCATGCAATGCGTAACTGTCGCTCTGATTAAAAGGACACACACACACACATATATATATATATATACACACACAATATAAAGTAAATACAATAATTCAGTATCATGTTTTTTGAAAGAATGGCAACAGTAAACCGCACAGCATTTATCCAGCAGGCCTGCACAAGCTTTCTGTCCCCTGAGGTGAGGGGCTGTGACATTCATGCCAAGCTTATCTTAGTTTAGCAGAGGGGCATGGACAAGAACAACAGTTCACTCATAGTAAATCGCATATCAGCCCTGCTTGTAAAAATCTATCTACTCCCCACAAACTACTCATTCTGTTTTTTTTTTTCTCCTAACAAAAATGTTCCATTCAGTAGATAATAGTTTAACATTTTCTAAATACATACTTCTTTAATTTGAAACAATAGCTGCCTTCTGTCCTTTAAATGGCTATGGTTAAGCATTCGTTCAGCCAATTATGCTAACAAGAGATGTATTTTTTGTGTGTGTGTGTGTGTGTGTGTGTGTGTGTGTGGCAGAGCCAGTAGACTAGAGGATGCAGATAATGTGAAAGTCCAAGTCAGACTGTACTGAGAAGCAGCTAAGAATGACCTCCTGTCACTACACAATGCACACTTAGACAAAAGGCATGTAGACTATGCTATGTAATCCCCAGATATCCTTATACTAAACCACACACACAACAATTAGTGCTGCCGGAAGAATTTAACAACAGCTGGTGAAAGCTAGATGGAGCATTTGCAGCACTACTTGCCTTTTCCACTCATGATCCTCAGCTCAACCCACATCACAGATCCATTTAGCTTTATTAGGATTATTTCTATGGCATTTCTGATTGGATGGTTAACGGTGGGGAGGGACAGAAAAGACTGAGACAGGAAGGGATGACATCGACATTGCAGTTATACATCATGTGCCAACTTAGCCGCAAGGACACCCAGCATATTAATTTCAATCTTAACTTTAAAATTCAGGGCAAGTTCTGCTTGTCTTGATCTTGTCTAAATGATAGCACAAGGCATATCTTCCTTAATGCTTAAAAATATATCTCCTTTTGCACAATCTGGCTATCTCTGAGAGCAAGAGGTAATGGCATGCAATCCCAAAACATCCATCACAAATCCAAAACACGTCCTAGTTAAGGTCTGAGCAGATGTCACTGGCACTGCCAACCTAAGAAAGCGACGCCTGGCAAACAAGTCATTTGTGAAGCAGACAGCACCCCTAGTGTAAACTAAAGGGTCAATGTCAAGAGTTTGTAATGCATGAAGTACTTTTATGAGCATGAATGCGAAACTAGTAGATTACATTCTTATTTATAAATCCCATTTGCAGGAAATTTGGGAGGTTTAAAACTTTTTACAATAAAAAATTGTTTAACATGAAATTGAATTTACACAGTACACAGTGTCCTAACTTTTCTGCTAATGGGTCTTGTAGACTCTGCAATGAAAAGTTAGTGAGTCTCTGATATATGTAACAATTGCAATTTGAATATGAATAGTGATCTTTCCTTCACATCGTTTTACCTGAACGTTGAGGCCTGAAGGAACCAAATAGCTATCAGGGGTAGATCGCTCAGCAGGAGGCAGACAGGCCTAGAAAAAGATCAAGATTGCTGTTATATATAAGATGTATTCTATTTACTGTAAGACTGAAATTAATGACATCTCAGGTTGGAAGATATAAACAGCTATCATATGTACAATTTTACAGCTACTAAACTGTTGCAGTGCCCCATGAATTCCTTTGTAGCAGCCCTTCACAAGAGCAGCCAGCATTTGTTCAGTTTCACATCCTTTTAGTTTAACTGCACAGGCGTGTCTGGTGCTGTAAAGACCTCCAGTAACTGTCGCTCCAACCTTTTCCTTTTGTTTCTTTTACTTTTTTAATTTCAAATTTAAGATGTCCAAATCTTGGCTGTGATAAATATATGGCATGGTGTGTGTCTTTGTAGTAGGCCTACTGTTAACTGAGCTGGGTTGCTAATGCGAGTTGTACGCTCTGCTTCGAAGGGGGTACTTTCCACCGGTCCCTGAACCCATAATTACAGCCAGTGCTCTTTGGCGATCCTGTTACAGCCCAATAATTGATCCTGCGCAAACAACACCCTGAGCTGCTGCCTGCCATTCTTTCCTAATCCCTGAACATGCATTACTGATTGATTTTGAGGGACAGGTGGGAGATATAACTCAATAGTTAATAAAGCAACAATCTACCCTAATCTAGATTAATAGATGAGCCCAGATCTAGGAACCAAATCCCTCCCTGTCACATCTACCCTAGGCCTCACTCTTTACCTACAGCCGATAGCTTACTGCCACATATTGAGGCAAATGGTAATGAACTACACACATGCACATTAGGGCACATTCACCCTGAAAAGAGGTGAATATGTAAAGTGTGCGGGAGATTGCATGTTGTTTCATACACTGGTGAGACAAAATAAAATTGAACATGTCCAATTGGAAGAAGGACCCGTTCAAAAGGGTATCAGAAACCAAAGCACAGCACATTGGCTTGTAATGCTCATAGAGATGATTTTACAACTCTCTAAAGATACCACAGTGGGAAATGTTTTCACCTTTTGCTATGTTTTTAAGGTAACCAGCATCCATAACCAATTAACCAGGAACACGTGCTCGCATTAATGTGATCTGCCATCACAGCACCTTGCTTGTTTACATTGCATTATAGTTAAACCACATTAAACTTCTTTTACACACGGTGTCTTATTTTAAATGGACCCTCCTTAACGGCCCCCTTCAATGTGGTCACGTTATTGGGAGCGAATATCAGTGTCAATGCTGCCTTTCACGTGTGCAAGTACTGCATTTGCTTGGTTAAATATGACCCAGTGCCATGCCACATATCATGACGATGGAAGCTGAGACTGCTGCTTTTGTGTCTGCAGTGCTGAGTGTGATGACAGAGGTGAACAACTACTCCGTTAACAAGTCTGTAGCTAAAGAGATAGTTGCTCTGCATCTCTGGTTGTACAGTAGGAGAATTTTGTCATTTTAACAAAGTTCAAAAATATTTAACTCTACAACAACCTGCATTAAAACAAACAGAGATTTGTAGTGGGCATGTGGCAAACGGCTTCTTAAAGAGTAGAAGTTAAATCTCAACTCCTCAATATCTGAGACACCACCACCATCTGAGACCAAAACGTACTATTTACATAAAGGTTGGTTGTTGTTGCATGTCACTCAGTGAAACCTCCAGAAGTTATACTGTAGTTATCGTCTCTGTACTTACAAGGCAGCCAAAAGTATGGACTTCTCGTGGACTTGATAGGAGAAGAGGAAAAATGCCAGAGAGGAATTGGCCTGAAAGTGACAATGAGATAGTCAGACAGTTTAACAACTGATGCAGATATTTAACAATAATACTTCATAGGATTCTTAAATAAAGCACACGGGTATCAATCCTCTTTACATTATGTTGAGCTGACATGTCATTAGTTGAAAAACAGGTCTCATCTCTATGTAAGAAGACAGTGCATTCAGCATGGTACTGAAATAAGTTGTAGCAGACAGGTTGGTGTATTCATGCCAGAAACCCTCACCAAGGCCAATTTAAACTGCCAGAAGGTGGGCTTCATCAGAAGTCTGATAGACGACGGCAGGACTGCCAGGAGAGTGCAGGCAAAACTGGAAAAACAATACAAATAAACATTGAGATTAACTCACATCTGCACTGTCAGAAAGAAAAATACAAAAATCCTGAACATAAACCAGTGGGAGAGGAGATTCGTGCAGTATAAAACATACAACAGAAGACTTTTGGAATATAAAATCAATTTGGAGACAGTATTAAATATATGATTTTGCACATGTGTATATATGTGCATCTTTCCATTCAGTTGACATGGCTTGGTGTATAAACTGATGACAACATCACTAGAACATGGACAAACGACAAAGCAGGATTCGTTTTTGCACAGTTGCACAAGATCATATGATTTGTTGTTGTTAAAGCCAAGTGTTCTATCTGTCAAGCCAGAAACTATCTTACAGCCAGCCTCTGCAAAAACGGCACCGGCTGCATGGGAAAGGACCATATAGGGGCCCCTTTGGGTTACGTACATTAGTTTAACCCTTTAGTTGTCACCTGCTGGATGTGTGACTGTGCTGAGCTGCTGGGCGGCAAGTTAGTTCAAGGTGTCAGGGCTTCAATGTGTCTGTGCTACAATTCGTGGTTGTGAGCATGTGAATGTAGACATAACTACTGTACATAAAGAGACAGAAGGATGGATAGTAGTAATAACAGACAAGTAAGTAGGTATTTAATGAGTATGAAAACAAGCCTGTTATGTGTAGGGCAGGGTTTTGGAGTCCGGAAAGACATGTATCACTTTTCACAGCTGATTCATTCTATGTACACAGTATACCCACACCAGAGCATTTAGCAATCCATTGCTTGTGCCAAAAAGACAAGAGGGTTTTTCATTTGTTTGACATACACTACAGTCAAAGAAGTCCAGCTTAATCCCTGGACTTAGCAGTCTGGCAGAAACGTGTCCATACTGCGAACATGGGGCCCCTAAATTTAGTCTGCTGAGTTATTTAAGCAGACTCCACCATCACACGACTGCTACATTGACTTTCTCCTGTTGCTGTGATTGGACAGATTCTCAGCTTTTGGTCAAAGTAACTTTTCCATAGTTTGTGGAGGGCTTCAGTTGGCAGAGGCACAAGATGAGTTTAACGTGCCGCTTGGTGTTTACTACGTCTTCTCCCCGGATTGCACCATTCATTTGTTTCTGTCACTCATGAAAACCCGACGTCATCTAATAAAGAACATAATGCTATCGGATTGATTTACTCTGCTATATCTGTATGTGACACATGCTTTGAAACTTCCTTTGGGCAAGTTAACCCGTCGTCGCCACATTTCCAAAAACAGCTGTGACTTCATGTTTAGAGGTTCCTCACAAGATGTTTCCTTAAGGGATGATCTTACTTCCAATCTGCTGGATCACAGTCTTCTTTCCCTTGGGCATGCTCTGCTTTCCCAGGAAATGAAAGGAGCGCAAACAAGAGACAGGAGGGGGGGGGGGAGTCGAGAGACGAAAGATGGACGACACAGCAAAAGAAAATGAAAAGACAAGAGACGGGAGACAGAACAGAGAGCTTGTTAGATAGATGGAGAGATTACCTGAAGTACAGCTGAGAGTCACTGGACAGAATGGATCTGATCTTTATCACGGTATTCAAGCTGCACCACACATTGGCCACCTTATCCTACACACACACACACACACACACACACCACTTGGTTAAATTCCAAAATGTGTTAAGATGGTAGCACAAATGCCTTGACATCTGTGTACGTAACTCAATTCGGAAATGCATTTTGAATAGAAACCAAATTAGTGGTGCCGCTGTAAGTAGCTATTTCAACACTGAAGGGGCTATAAAAAGTCCATGGAGAAATTTGTATGTAACCTCCTTCATCGTAAATTTACTCCCCTTTCAGAAAAAGCATGAAACTTATTTGTAAACTTAGCGACACAAGGTCAAGTGTCAAACCAGAGATTCTGCATGACCAGCAGATAAAGACCAACCACAGACCAGTGCTGAAAAATATACTGTGTCAATATGTCATACAGTTGGCTGCATGGTTAAATTTCAGTTTTTTAGCAAACAAATATTTATTATTAATATTTCCACTTAGACTAAAATAACTAAAAACATTGATTCTTTAGCAAAACAAAAAATAAAACAGTGCCAACATCCCAGGTTCAGTTCATGTTGTTTTATAAATAACCCACAAAATCAGACCTTTGGTTTATGAATGACACAGAAGTTATGTTACAACTTCAGTACCAGCCTAAACTTGCAGTTTATAAGCTCGGAGATCAGTTCAGGAGGGCGTTGCTGAGCGATTCAGTTGATTTAAGTGCTTAAGCAGTTGTGCAGGGATCAGATGATCTTGAGGCCCAAGCTGCCACTGTGCACGATGATATCACACAACACAGAGGCAGTGTCCCTAGATCAGCTTTAGGATTCCACTGTGAATAGTTCCTCCATGTGGCCCTCTCTAGAAAAACTATTTCTGGCCTTGCCTGTGCTCCAACTGCTCGCAGCACAGCACAGCTGTGTGGATCTTAATGGCAGCTTAGTCAGCAGCACTGGGCCATCCAGTGCTGTGTTGTCTCAGCCCCATCCCTCTGTCTTTCCTCTCTGCCTGCCTGCTCCAAAAACCCCTATGGGAATTTTACTGGATGCCACTGATCACAACATATGAGCAAGAGGGGGGTCCCATCAGCAAATGTAAGGTGGCGAGAGCAGTGCAGCTCCTTCACCTATAAGCTAGCTTGGAATTTCACGGGGAGAAACCTTTGGTGCCATTTTTGTGACCAGACGGCAACGTGAGACGCTAGAATGCAGCTCGGTGGGTAAACTTACAACTGCTCCCTCCCAGAAGCCGCCAAGACCACCCGTCACCAGTTCTCCTCTTCCCCACCACCCCTTCTCACCCCTGTCCCCTTGTCCGAAGCTTCTGCATATGTGCACAATTTGTTCAGGACGACTCACCCCTGCAGCCTCATGCTGTCGTCAAAGGAGAGTATAGTATCTCTCACACCCTGTGTATTATATTTGCATCATCTTCTTGAACAAATACTGCTGCAGCGCACGATGCCACCGCTCCCCTGGTAGAATTTCCAATTACTTCTTACATCCATGACACCTTGTGGTTGGTGCAACCTCAGGGATTTTGACAGAAGGGGGCTTACAGGGTTTCAGAAATGAGGGCTGCAAACCTTGGCCTCTGAGTTGTCAGTCATAGGTTCAAGCATAGAGATACATGCATACACTTTGCTTCTACTGCCTCCATTACTTTCAATACTACTGACTGTGGCAGGGTTTCAAGGCAATTAAATATGAACATATTTTCGCATGAGCTATAAAACTGTCTATAGATTGCTTGTGAAAGAAGTGGTCAGATGTCCGATGTGCTGTCATACACCTTTACAGTCGGCCCCAGTCATCAGCCCCATATGGCTAGAACATAGCTGCGCTATTTAGTGCTGAAAACATCCTGACTATAAATTAGTTTGATTTATGTATATCCTCCCACAGTACGTTGCGAACCCCAGTAAACTCCCAGAGATTGAAAATGATCTCCTGACCTTCCACCATTTTATTCCACTGTTTTCTTTGATCCCACAGGGTATCCATTTCTGACTGGCTAAGCACGGGACGCTAGAGGGGTGTTCAACATGCTGAGAGTATGGAACAAAGTGTCAGGCATGAGGAAGAGTCTATGCGTCATGCTGTAACCTGTTAAAAGTCCCGTGAAATGAGGACACCCCAGACATATGTCACTTCAGTCATTGTCGACTGATCCTACACAAGCAGCAATAATAAGGCTGTGACTGCAAAATCTTGTAATATCACACAGCCTCTCTCTTTTTAACTGGATCATAGTTTAAAATGACTCCCCACTGTCTTATAATTTTCCCACCGAAATTACAGCAACCTAAAGCCTGAAAACACCTTCTGGTCATTTAGTTCACAACGCAAAGCGTCCAAAAGAAAAAACAAAAGATTATTTTCCTATCAGTAGCCAAATGTGGAAAGAAGAATGTAACCAAGTAAATTTCTTCAAGTATTTTGTGAAGTTTAATTTTTAGCTAAATGTATTTACATTTTATGTGAACTTATACCTCTACCACACAACACTTCAGAAACAAATAAATAATTTTGATACTTTTGATAGTTTAACTGCCATATTCTTACCTTTCCTCAATGTCTGATTTCTAGCACTAATTACTTAATAAACTTACTTAAGAAGTGTCCCAAAGCCTAAGTCTAGTCCTTAAAACACTAGGCTTCAGTTTTCAGAATAATGTAAAATCTCTGTGGGAGCGTAACAAAACAGTATGTGTACATTCCTTAGGCTCTCATTTTTTTATTGTATGACAATAATAGTGTTTGTAATATCACTATATTCAAATTAGAATCACAGGCACATTTATTTGTAACTATGGGACAGAGAGAAGATCAGCCATTTGTGCCACCTCAAAGGCAAGAAAGGCTGCAGAGAAAACTGTCCCATGAAATGCTCATGAGAATATACATGTATGGCTCCTCTCATCTTTAGGCCAAAGTGGTCTAACATTGGTTAGGCTAGTGTACATATTAATCAGCTGTCAAGAGATATTTACATCACCCATGTTTATTTTTTAAATGACACATTGTGATGCGAGCAGAAAGCCCCTATTCCTACAGGCGTGCATGACAATACTACTTTTATAGCACTTGGTCTTAGGAAAAGATTAAGCTCCTCAGTTGTGGATTTCAGGCATTCAAGAAGCTCTACTGTACCTCAAACAGACCACGCGCCACGGGAAAGATCCTCCTGGCAACCTGCGAGGCCTGGTTGGGGTCAGGCAGGAAGGGCAACCAGCAGAGGGCAAAAGTCACCAACACTGTTGCGGCAATTCGGACCAACAGAAAGAGCCTACATGAGGAGTGTCAAACAGAGACACACTGGTTAACAAGGAGCGCGAGAGATTCAGATACACAATAAATAAAGAAAAAGAACATTCTTGACATAACTTTGACAACAATGATATAAACCCTGACATTGGCATGTAGCCCAAGTATGTGTATGTCTGCTGGGATTCCTCAAACAACTATTACACACTGTCTGCAAGTCCTAAATTTGGGATTTGACCCCTGCGTTGGGGAATGCAGTGAAAGCCATGCATCAGCTGAAAGTCTTGCGTGTATGTCAGGATATCTTGTCAGCTGTAGCCGTGAAGCTGCTGGTGAAGTTGCACACACAGGCATAGCTGAGGAGTTTGGGCATGGTGAGAGTGTCATCTGGACATATCTTCCCCCTGGCTCTTCTAATCCAGCTCCCCATTTGCCACTAAATGCCCTTGGTACATTGTTACTAGATAAACAGACACACTAGTAACAGCATCCAATCTGATTACCTCAGTTATTCTGTGGCTCTCCTGAGGACACTGCTCGCTTATAGACTGACATTACATATCTGGCGTGAGCGCTCCGTTCACACTTCTGTGCAGAGGGTCAAAACAATATACCAACGAATACACTCCTGTAGTAACTGTGATTTTACCCTATTTTTTGTTTGTGACAAAATGTGGGAGTGATTAGAGTGTGCAAGAACTATTTTGTAATAGCTTTAGCTTTATTGAGACAATAATTTTAACCATTAGTAAAAGAGAAATGTAAAATTTGTCTTTAACATTACATTATTTCTAATATGACCATCTATCTCCATTGGTCTTCTCTGTTCCATTTCGGTTCTTGGCACAACAGATTCTTTAGTTACAGTTAAGCATGACCTTTCACCACTATACAGTGGACTGAAGCAGCATACTGCTCTTTACATGTTTCTCGGGACACTGTAGGTTTCTCGTTGCTAAACAGTCAATGATGTAAGGAAATACAGAAAATAGTAGACAAAACCTTATTGCAAAAAGATTAGAGAAAGAAATTAAACAGAACGGCTGATGAAGGTCATGAAACAGATAAAGAAAAAAAGACTCATAAAAGAAGCAAATAAATAAACAGACTCACCCTCTCCCCATCAAACCCCGTTTGATGCACTTCCCCAGCAGGTAGCAGAAGAAGGGCAGCGCATGGTACAGTTCCATTTGCTTGTAGTTTAGAGCCAGGCAAAAGGCCATGGAGCCCAGTGCGTCCCAGCCCAGACCCAGACCCAAAACTCCCCAAAGGGCAAAACCCAAGCTCAAGCCATTGTACCTGATACTGTCAAGGCTGATACTGAGCTAGAAGGTTTTCAGTGTAAAACACTTTTTAGTGAGAAGTACTTTAAATAAGTCCCTGTGCTGAAATGGGACAGGCAGCAGATCTGGGGTCAGTTCATTTCAAATGCATTGAAATAAGTTATATCTCACTATAGTATGTCTGTAGTGTCTTAAGTGCTACTAAGTCTGAGAGAATATACTGTACTTGTAAGTATAATCCTTATAATCCAGTATACTACTACTACTAAGCATACTACTTAGTTATTATACAAATGTATTAGGGTCTGGGGTTTAACAATCAACAGCTGCAAATTACAAAATCAAAGTCAATAAATATTAGAAATGCAACTTTAGATAAAAGATACTGGAAATGACCATAGTCAATAAGAATTAGTCCTGGGTAGAGCAGGAAGCAAAACAGAGTGGACACCTGGAGAAAAAGAACATTGACATGTTGATGGAACACAAACCTTGTTTTTATATTTTATATTTAACTTATCTGCACAGTAAAAAGTACAACTCTTATCAAACGTGCCAACATGTACACAAAGGTGCTTGAAAGCTTACAATTACTACAGATAATAACAATAACTTAGATAATATTTGGATACATAAATGAATTCATTCAAATTAAAAACTTGTGCAGTAAATATTGGAAGCTGAAACCTAAACAATAACTTATCCTCAAGTCCATAATGGGACCTCACATGAAATAACTAAAAAGAATACAACTACAGCCAAACATACATAACAACATAACTAAATCTAATGACAGTCTGCTGGTTATTAGTATACAATGCGTCAGTGGTTATGGGTTATCACATGACAAATCACTAGAAATTATCCCTCTAAACTTACTCCATTGTAAATGTATGAAGATGGATCCAAATGTAATAATTTTCCAGAAATAATTAAATTGCAATAATTACTTAGTAATTTCCCAATTCAGAGCACTTGAGCTGTAGTCTGTTAATAAGTGTGGGCTTTTAGTAAAAAAGCTATCAGGCATTGTGACAGACTCAGTGGGCGTATTACCTTTTTGTTAGAGGATCCATCAGTCAGATGCAAGGAATATAAAACCACAGCAGGGATGTATACCAACAAATCTGCCACAAGGACTAAAACAGCAAAAAGAACCACATTACACCGTTTTGTATAACAAATAAAACAAGTTTAACACTATCCATCGGACCATTCGGACTTAGTAACACATTCAAAGTAATATGTCTCATATACTTTTTTTATTCTAATTGCTCATGGTTACTGTACCTGTAGCCCTCATGAACAACTTGTGTGTCGGACTTTCATAGCCTCTGGATTTGTGGAGCTCCACCCATTCAGGGTTTATCATCTTTGCTCTGCAGGAAAATCACAGATACCAAAATCAGAAAGTCAGATGCACTGTTTTTAATGTAGTTTTATTGTCCAGAGAACTCCATGGGGCCGCTCTTTTCTTCAGCGAACGTCCATGCATACATTCTTACATATAAGCACAGATCCAGCTATGGTATGCAGTCAGAGGAGGGTAGTCAAGACCCCAGTAGTTCAAGTCATTGTCAGTTGTGTTGAAGTACCTGAAAGAGTACAAATGCTAAATATAAGTTAATTCTGAAATTGGGCATTATATCTGTGGCACAGATATAACTGTACATCGGCATTACTTACATACCTGAGACATACTGTACTTTAAGCTTTTGCATGATCTCTGGTGATATCCTACCGGTATATTGTGGTTGCTGAAGCATGAACTAAGGCACAATTATTTATACCACACTATAAATTGCTAAATAATTTTTTTTTAATTCATTACAATATTGTCAAGTTTCATAACAAGGCTTTAGCCATCTTTTCGTGTCCCTCTGTGCCTAAAAGAGCTTGTATTTATCCCACCAGCTCCTGTGAGTACACAACTGCAGCTTCAGACTAACCATTCATGCAGAGGGAGGTTGTAGGTCACCTCCTGCCAATGTCTTTGAGCTTCATAGTCGCCAAACATTGGTGGCTTTCCCGCCCCTGTTGAAAAACGAGTCAGCGGGTGTAACTTAAATCGGATGAATGAGAAACTCCATCAATCAAAAAAAAAAAAAAAAAAAAGGACAGCATAGAAGCAGACTTAACAGACTCGTTGTAGCAACTTGCTAACAGCAACGGTCTGATCATTGTAAAGCAATTTTCTGTTAGTAGTTTACAAAAAAAATCTATTTGCTGCTTCAAATAAACATCTGTGCGTTGAAGAAGACTGTTGTGGTTAACTGAATGGTTAGCGTTACACTCTCCACACTTCCTACCTGAATATGAATTTAACGAAACGCCCCATCTCACAACAATGCCTAACAAGACACAAATAGACACGACACTCCACGTTTGCATGATTTTTGCCCGGTAAAATTAGCTTAGCAGAAATAAACGTCAAAAATCGGTTCATTGAAACACTGTTGGAATCTGTTTACATTTCCTGTTACGTCAA
Source organism: Channa argus (assembly GCF_033026475.1). Classification (NCBI taxonomy): domain Eukaryota; kingdom Metazoa; phylum Chordata; class Actinopteri; order Anabantiformes; family Channidae; genus Channa; species Channa argus. The sequence goes on from NC_090204.1 coordinate 18,981,067, forward strand.
CCATCAAGGCTACGTTTCAGCTTCTCATTGGGCAATGCAGGCTGACGTCGGCGCTTCGAGTTGCGGTGCGTTTGAAAGACGTGGAAGTGAGATATTCCTTTCCTCGCATAATCGCAGGGAGTGGATAAACTTATCCAGCGATATTTGTATCTGTTATAGCATATAGAGTTGAAATTCCTTTGTGAGTAGTGTCAACGCTTTTGCCACTAGCAACATAATACCATAATCGGTTACACTCTAGTCAGGTTATCAGACATTTCCCATGTGCTCGAATGCATCATCGTTTGAGGCGACATTTTTGACAAACTGCTGCATATTCATGGTCAAATATCTGATTCTTCAGTATTATCAAAAGGTCTTGTTCTTGAAGTTGAATTAGAAGTCCACGATTGACAGCTATGTAGTTCCACTAGGAAGTGAGCACAACAATGTTTACATTGTAATAATAATAATAATGATGATGATGATAATAATAAAGGTCATAGAATAAAGTCACTACCTGTATCAATAAATAGAAATGTAGAATAAAAAGTGTTCACCTTTCTTATTAATGCTAGTGATTATCTCCCTTTTCTTGTTAAATTTATTCATATAGCATCACGAAGCTCACGTTTCTTTAAATACAGACAAAATATAGAAAACATGGACAGTAATTAATTACAATTTCTTTTTAACCGGCAAGTAATCAAAAATGATAATGCAAGTTATAGGTATTGTTCATAAGTGTAAATATACAGTATATATGGTGATGGTAGGCCATCTTATGTGATAGTGATAAGGAAACAAGAATTGTATGAGTTCTGAAAAGAAATCTTTTGCAATAATTTCACAACCATTTACTTCTAAAGCACCACAAATATCAGGAGAAACGACTGTAACTGCACAAATGTCACTAACCTATAAATTTTATGGCAGGATACTATGTAATTAATCCACTACACGTGTGGAGCAGTAGAGGATCAGTTGTCATGTTTGCAGCTAGTTTGCTGTAACCTTCAGTATACAGGTGTGTGCGTGTGTGTGTGTGTGTGTGTGTAGATATAACAACCTTCCATCGTCCCCTCTCACAATGTAAATCTCAGCCCAGGGGCATTTTCTCCTCTGTGACCTTTTCTTCTGTTGACACCATCGTCTTTGTTCCCAAGGTGTTGGGATTTGTTGGCTGAAACATGTTCCTTATGGTTCGTGCATCAATTATGCATAAATAATAATAACCTCGGACAACTGCTGATTTGCAATGACACTTTCATTACAACGGCAGCAGCCTATAACTCACTGGCACCCATTAGTTATTAATGCCTGGCCACGCCAGCTTTACTTTGTCATTTATTGCTTCATCTCTATGCCTTTTTAAATATTCAGTAACTGCTGTACCTACATTTACTGTCTGTAATCTCCACCCACAAGAAGGCTATGGCTTGTGGTGGAGGATGACCTAGTTGTTATGGAGGCCTGGGCCATGCTTACCAATGACGTTGTAGTCTAGAATATAGTCAAGTTTGCTGAAATGGGTCAAAGTTGATCTTCTCTGCTTTGTACTAAATACAGAAATATGGTTCGGTCAAAATGCTTTTGACACATCTGTACAAGTACGTTATCCTATTATTGCTTAAAAAATAGCTTCAGTTGCTAGAATTTCCAAGTTGTACAGCTACTAAATATGCTTATAATTAGAAGATGTGCAGGGGTAATATTCACCATCAGGCTTTGAAAGCTAAAAACAACCAGATACTTAAATTATTAAATTCTGCATGGGAACCCATCCACTGCATAAAACCTGGTGAATAGCTGTTTGTTTTTTTAAGAAACTGAGAAAATCCTGGAGTTTTACACTAGATGAGATATTACCATGACAGGCCATATAGGTAAGCAAATAATATTTACGTGTATTTAGCTTCCTGAAACTTATTAGAGGATTACTCACGGTGCACGTAGTTGTAAAAGCAATAAGTTTAAGTGCATCAACTCCGAGCGCGGTGATATTGTTCTAAAAAGGAGCCCTTGCGGCCAAAAATGTTTTCTTCTTGATTTTATAGCTTTTGGTAGCTGTTAGTAAGAGATCATTTAATTTGTGGTTACATTGATTGATTAGACTGCGTTGAATCTGACCAGTCAGGTGTACTGAAACACTGTTCAAGCATGGTACCCATCAGAATAAATGGATGAATGAAAAAGGTGGATGAAACTGAACAAAATTTTAATTTAATCACACTTTTTATAGTTGTACACTGCTACATGGAAAACTGAAGTCTTTGAGGTAAAGAAAACATTAAGGTATTTCCATTACATGCAGTGTCTATAATAATAAATATTCCTGATTTGGCCCATGCTAATATTTATTTTGTTTTTGGAGCTTTGAAAATCTCATTTACACATAAGACAATTAGGATATAGCCTATTTTTATTGGCTTTTCCTATTGTTGATGTCAGTAACTCCCCTATTCCACATGGGTTAGCCTAAACTTTGACCTCTCATAAATAAATGGATGTCAACTGGACTGATATGATAATAATAGAGAAAAATACCGTTAGTGTGTTGGGTCCTTGAAAAACTGGTGAACTGTTCCCTGCCATATACTGAGAATAATAGGAGTTCATACTTATGCACAGCACCAAAAGTGCACCTACAACATAAAGAAACTTGTCACTTTTACGTTTTATTATATGCTACAGTACGTTCAAATGTTAATTATCCATCTCATTGTAAAAACGAATTCAAATAACAAATTTAACTTTAATTAAATGAATATGTATATATTAAGGCTCCTCACACGACTTCACTTGGTGGTGAAATAAAGCGCTGGTTGGGGACTTAACATGAAACACCAAAAAAAAAACAAACAAACAAAAAAAAAAACAACGCACTTGTTTGTCATACAGCGATATATATATACTGGGCTAAAGGAGTCTGTAGTGACTTTACGTTATGGATTTAGATTTAGAAAATTATATAATGTAATCCAATCAATTATTTATATTAATATGCCATTAACATGACTCTTACAATTAAGTAAAGTATTTTCACATTATCTGCTAAATTAACAACAGCACTTCCAATGGCCTGGGTCTCTGACCCTAAAACTATAGGCTACATATTTATTGTGATTCAACATTTTTAAAAAGTGTTTACCGTGCTCTAACGCACATCATTAAACAAATGCCATTACAATTTACAATTACATCAAAAATACAGTCTTTGCATACAATTATTATTAGACTTTATATTTCAATTTATTGGACACACTGGAACAAGAATAGCTGAATTTGTGAAAGAGAGTTTATCCTCTACCGTTTTTCAGGTTGTGATATCTACCTTCCTAAACGTTTCCTTGATTTCTTTTTTTTTTTTTTTTTTGACAGCCTCAGTTAACGCCCCCTATTGGCTGCACCCTCCTCTCCTCCGAGGTCTAGTCAGCCTGCAGAATCACCTGTACGACAACACACACACACACTTGACGCATTATTACAAGGAGACTGCGTGTGCTGCAGCCACTTTCATCCTGTGACCCATGAATGTGAGCCCTAGACTTTGGCTTAAGAACCTGACTTTTGAGAGGCTGAACCTGGATCCCTAACCACATATGGCTCACACACGCTATGACTGAAAATGAATTTAAAAAAAAAAACGTGTTCGAATTTTTATTTCAATTAATTCAAGGACACACAAGTAATGAAGCTGCATTCAAAAGAAATCCCATTTAAGTTCTCTACATATGGTGATAATAAAAACTATGTTGTCCAACTGTGCCCTGAAACGGACCTCTGGACAAAGCAGGATGTCTCTATCACAACCCTTGACACCGTTTTTATTGTTATAAGTGCTTATTAAAAACAAAAGAAATTATGTCGACAGAAATGATTAGGATGCTAAAATTTACGATTTTTGTTTTTTATGTTTATATTCTGTCCTGTTTCCTTTTGTAGAGGATCTAGTGGCATGGGTTACTATTTTTACAATAATTCAATTAAAATAAAAGAACCTTGACTCTAACCATAATCGCGCTGCAATAATAAACGATGCAGTCTGTAGAAACGCTCCGGTGACATTGGAGAAGCTTTTTGCATCATCAGCACCTTCTTCGGTGCCTAACGGTGAACTGAAGCAGAGACAGAGGCTCCTTTCTCTTTCCCATGGGGATCAGATAAATATAGCGCATATAACCCCCCACCCCCCACCCCACCCCACCCCACACGCACACACTCACACACCATTTGCTGTTTGTGTAAAAGTGATTAGCCAGACACAACTGCGAACCTGTTACCTTTATATCTTGTAAAACGATACGAGAAATGATGTAATGGTAAATTAAAAGGCGCCCAAGCTGTGACCTCCACTCAGGCATCATTGTCAGAAAACAGCCGGAAAGTAGTTTGCAAAACAATTAGACTAATTTATTATTTCACCGTCTTACCTCAAAATCTGAAATATTATTATCATTTATGATATTCCGCCAAAGTGAATAGCTACCATTTTTGGTTTTTACTTTTCTTAAATGTAAAATTTTGCAAGAAAATAATTCCTTATTTTTTTCAGCTGCGTTTTCCTTTACATATAATGTGTATAAAAATCCAAATGTTATTTTTATTACTTCATTATTATTAGGCCAATTTTTAACGTGGGCAACTGTTTTAATTAAATTAAAAACAGGAATAAAAACAAACAAACAATTATTTCAAAATAACATTTCAATAATAGTTAAAATCTAACACGGAAATAGGTTGATATGTTTCAATGGTTAGCTGTTGCCGTTAAAATAATTAAAATTTCCTTTATTACCCAGAAAGTATAATTAAAATTGTATTATTCCAAAGGAAAAAATAATGTAAAGGGGTAAAATAGCCTTCAAGCTGGAAACCTTGAAATGATCATGTAAATGTCGCACAATAGTCACAAGACGTCTATTTCTTTTATGCCAATCTCATGAAAATATATTTATTTAGGATTACTTTAAATTTCTGTGTGAACCTATTTATATATGAAATATTACCACAACAACTCGCCTCATTAAATCTGCCGGCAAACAATTACAGAATGTTAATAATGAAAATCTGATTGGAAAAATTTCTTAGATTTATTTACAAATAAATCAATTTTACAACACAATATAGCTACATAGAATTACATATATTTATTTTTTTATTATAAACAGTCTGATTTTTCAGAGCTTTTTTGTGTCTTGTATGAAAAGGAAGCAAAAAACGGTGTCCACGTGAGCTTCCGATACAAAACAAAATGTAAAATAATTACCACAGGTTTCAAACAAGAACAAAAGAAAAGAAAAAAGATAGACAGGTAAAAGTCAACAGGTAACAGTCCATTTGTACAAATATTTACAAATATTACCTGTACAGAAATTTGTCCATTTTTCTTTCGACTCTGTTTCAACACTCTTTACATCACTAGAGTCCAGTGCTGCCTATTGATTTGTGCTCTTCACACTTCCCACAGTAATAATGTCTCTATAGAAAAATAAGAGTTAGTTTTTTGAATTTGGTAATAAGTCACTGTGAAGGCCATTTGGACACCGCTGTCGCTGAGGGTAAAACATGTCCAGAGATAATATTCGACGGTACACTGAGGATGGGAGCGATAGCGGCTGACGTCCGAGTGAGAGAGAGGGACTGCGCGCTCAGCAGGGCCGACTGAACAGTTACCGGAGGCCGCAGGAAGGCCTGAGCGGCGCCCGGTGAGGACGAGGACGCGCTGGAGACCCCGATGATGTTCTCTATACTGAAAGACGGCCTGTTGGACGGCTCTGATTTGATCATGGACGCCGTGCTCAGACTGTTGAGCTGAAGTTGAAGGCTCGGGCTGAGCTGGGAGTTGAAAGCTTTTCTGTTCAGCTCCGCCGAGGGCAGGAGAGGGACACCCGGGGGCAGCATGTGACCCACAGGGGGAATGTACGGGTACTGCAAAGCCGCAGGATGTGAATATGCAGCCGGGTGGATCCCGTAGTGCCTCCCGTAGGGACCCCCGAGACTGTACGCACCGAAACTTTGCATCATGAGAGCAGTCTGGTCCCTGAGCACGTCCGGCTGAACCCTCTTAAACCGTTTCCTCCTTCTGAGGAAGCTGCCGTTGTCGAACATGTCCTCTGAAGCGGGGTCCAACGTCCAGTAGTTGCCCTTCCCGGGGTTGCCAGGTTCCCGGGGGATTTTCACGAAGCAGTCGTTGAGCGACAAGTTGTGGCGGATGGAGTTTTGCCAAGCTGGGAACTTCTCCCGGTAATACGGGAAGCGGTTGCTGATGAACTCGCAGATTCCACTGAGAGTGAGCTTTTTCTGCGGACTCTGGAGGATTGCCATTGTGATGAGGGCTATGTAGGAGTAAGGCGGCTTTACCAGGCTGCTTTTGGGCTTCTGGATCGCACCCCCCGGCGCTGCGCTCCCGTCGTGACCTTCTCCCTTTCCCGTGCCCGTCTCTCCCTCCCCGGAGCTCTCACAGCACGGACTCCCTCCACCAGACGTCATCTCCTCCTTTTCCACCTCGATCTCGTCTTCCACCTCATCGTCTCCAACCTCTCCTCGGAGGTCGTGCAGGATGCCGTCACCCGGGCTGTCACAGTCGCTGTCCATCCTCTCCATGCACTCTTCGTCTCCCTCGCCCACCACGTCGATATCCACGTCCTCCGCTGTGAGCACAGTTTGGCCGGACATGTCGCTGGCTCTTTCGCTGCCCCCAGACAGGGTCATTTCACGTCTTACTCACACTTGATTTGTCCCCCCACAAAGTCTATCGGAGCCACAACAACCGAGCAGCCTGTTGTGATGGATAGGTGAGACCGGTTTGTGCGCGCACACAGCGGGTCTGCTGGACTTCTGGTCGCCCCTGTCAAGAGATCCGATGTCTCCCAAGATCTAAATGCGGGTGAACCGGCCGTCAGCCAGTCAAGCCAAAGAGAAACGTCAACTTCTACAAATATTTCTCCACTCGGTAAGTGAGCAGGCCTGTGGAAACCGGCGCGCCTTTGCCTCGAAGTTGTTTGGAGAGGGTTCGACTTTTGCGCTCCGACGTCCCTTCTGGGCGCATATATTTCCTATAGGAGCGATATTTGGAGAACCAAGTCGAGATGACACATGCTGCTTTTAAAGGCTGGAGCTTTTAAAAGGGCTGTCTGATAGATTACTTTTCCCAGTTTAAGATATACTATGAGTGTAGGACACGTGGTTTGGTGACGAAAGACGCCCACTCTCCGCTCTTCCCCTCCCTCCACCCGCCTCTGCTCTCTGTTAAACCATGCAAACTGGAGTTGTTTCATGGATTTGTCAACAATGGGACATCAGCAATGCTGCTTTCCGCTGATTTCTGTGTTCGTCCGTCATAGACCATTTAACGGTGGCAGAGGGAGAAGGAGGAGGAGGAGGGGGGAGAGAAAATTGGCCTGCGTGATTGAAAAATCTGATGCGCATTAACGTGGCTGCGTAAAAACAAACCAAGCCTTTAACTTTGCTAATACAAACTCTGTTGAAAGCGGCAGAATGACAACGACGACAGCTAAGTTCACGGAATCCTCCTTTTCGCTCTTTTCTGTGTCTTATTAATTGTGAAAGTGTGCATGCATTGATTTTGTTCTTGTCGGTGCTCTTTTTATTTCAACCAGTTTTTTTTTCCCGTGCATGTCACTTTTGCGGTGCGTAAGAATGAAACGTGTGCACTTTATTTGATGCTGCAACGCATGTCTTGATACGGTTTCAGAGGCCACAGTGTAAATCCCAGAGGCGAATGCAAAGCGTGAATTCAAGTCTATTTATTCCCGCAGGATTAGCCGAAGGTGGGAAGAATATTGAGCAGGAGCAGCAGCAGCAGCAGCAGTGAATGCAGAGAATAAAGACGCCCCTTAAGAGTTTGGAAGAGGTGCTAACGACCCCAATCATTGAATAATTTTACATTTGAAAACATTAGGAAATGCGGGCAGCGGGTGAATGCAAAGAGGGCGTTTATTCACAAGCATGAAGGTGGGTGCGGTATAGGCTGGACTCGGGGAGAGGATGTCGGAACCAGTACGGAAGGTTTCCTGCGTCGCGTGTGAACATTTTGGCAAGACGAGCGATGGACGAGGCTTTTTGGGATCGTAGCCGACGCTCAAAGCCACTAACACGGGCCTCTGTCCTCTATAGGAGAACGTGTAGTTAATTGAGAAAATGGGATTTCCCGATGTGCCACAAGCGATTTAAAGTTATCATTGATTTTATCGGAAGTCCTTTTAGCAGGTTAATGAAAATATCTATAATCAACAGCAGGTAGTTATTTGTGTCAAAAGCTTTATTGGAATAAATTAAAACATCGAAATATATTACAAATGAAGATGTGATACAATTTATTTCTCAGCTCATGTTTGTCACAGTAGATCATTATTATTATTACTATTATATTGGTATATACAATTATCATTAATGCTTTACGTCATGTGACAAATTTATGATGCATTTCAGGATGAAGCACATTTTTTATTTATTTAAAAATAAAAAAATAAATATTAGTGTCATTTTTGTATTTTTTTTTTTATTTTATTTTGTACATTCTGCTCTGTAGATCGTAACCAGCAGTTCAAAGAGGTGCTGCTTCTGTGCCAACACCGACCCCTCTGCTCTCGGGATAAAAAGTCGGATTAATCACGCTCTAATATTGCGAACGCTGGTCAGAGAAGAAGGGAAACAACGTGGCTTCCGATGAGACTCGCCTGCTGATGATCCCTCAGGACGGGGAGACCTGTGTGATCTGCAGGCCCGTCACTACGGACCGCTAAGCGGATGAAATCACAGCACCTTTCATCCTGCTTATCTGCAGGGCGCGTGTGTGTTTAAGTAAAGCAGGTTCTTTAGTTTCTGGCCTTCTCTGGCAGCAAATTCACTTTTTACATTTTGTCTTTGCTATGCTATTTTTATTATAATCTAAAAGTGATCAGATGAACTATATCTCCTTTCACTGCTTGTTTTGGCACATTTTGTGCGCTTCTTCATAGCAACATAAACGTATTATATATCATATTAGAGACTTTTTTCTTACTGGATGATGTTAAACTTCTCCTCATTAACACCCTGTTGGTGGTATAGAGCAGTTCAGAAGACACTTGGTTGGTGCTCATTAGCATTTTTGCATATGTTAAGGAATCAGCCACTGTCTTAACAACCTCCGTGCGTGTGTGTGGACAGACAGGTGTAGCCTGCCTCCTTTTTAACCCCCCCAGAGTTGCAGTGTTGTGTGAAAGGCGGTGTAACTGGTGATATAACCTGACTGAACAGCACCGAGAGGGGGTTTCAAACCCGTCCTTCCTGTGATCTTTTGAAGCCTCATAAATCCGCTTTTATACCTCCGCAGTTTGTTAATGAAATGTACGTTTTAAGCACACATGCACGGCTTAGCTCGACAAAACCTTTTAGTATAATAAGCCATCTCGCTCCGGCATGAAGCCATTAGAGGTGGTGTTGGGAGGGTGGGGTAGGAAGGGTTAGGACGGAAGCGTCAGCGGCAGCAGCACAGGTGATGGAGAGGAAACAGTCAACACATGTGATCACAGTAAACTACCTGCAAGGTCACCGCACAAATAATTGTGATCATAATATTGTGATGCTCCGGTGATTCCTGAGGCTTATTCCCACGTGAACTCCCGCCTTTGTCTCACTAGGGTCAGAGGTCAGAGTTACCTGCAGACCCTGGCTGTCCGCAGGCTTTAGACTTGAAGCTTTGTGCCATTAAAGGTATAAGATGCTAAACTCTCCATAAATACCTTGACAAGGTTCCACTTTAAATGAACTTGTTTCCTCTGGGAAATCCTTAATGTCAATGAAGTTATTTTCATCAATTCTCTGCGTCCGAATGTAAACACAGGAAGCTAATAATTATTAAAAAAAATACCTGATACCCTGCCTTTTATTTTTATAATATGACCTCGACATTTGAAGATCTGGAAGCGTTTCGATGAATTTTTATTGCAGCTTGTGTGTGGTCACGAGTCTTTATAGACGAGGTGTGTGTGTGTGTGTGTGTGTGTGTGTGTGTGTGTGTTTGTGTAATGAGGCTGCTGACACACAAACGCTGAACATCTGGGAGCAGCTAGTGGAGCTTATTTTGAAACATAGATGTTTACATATTCAGAAACATGACTCGTGATTTTGTTTTTGGACATGCACCTCATAATTAATGTAAATATATATGTGGCACAAATAAATGATTTTTGGTGCCTTTATCATCGCCTCCCACTAATTCTAAAAATGTAATTGTATGTCATTTATGCATTAATGATTCAAATCTTAATTAACTGAAAATATCTCTTTTTGTCTTGTGCACAAAACCGTTTACATCATATTTACCCCTATGGTAAATATATAATATAATTGCACGACACATTTAAATAAACATCAGTTCCATTTTGCATCGAAACGATCACATTTTACGTAAGAAACAAGATCATATTTAGAAACAGAGCAGTAAAACGATAAATGTTGAACAAAAATTTTAAAAAAAAGGAAATCATCAAAAATAACCACAGATGTGAAGCCACAAACAATTATCTCACACAAAAATAATGAGGATGAACGGTGTTTATATTAAATGTGTTTTCCGTTATTGCATTTGAGGATGGAGCCCTGAAAGGCGTGTGAGCTCTCAGCTGTTGGAAATCACCATTTTCAGCTCTTCTCAAAGAATCCGCTCTATCAACCTGTTTCTGTCAAACAATATGATGGAGCTCGTTTTTAACCCTCCCTTCTGTAGGATCAGCCAGAGCCGGAGTCTCCGTCACAACAAAGCACCAAAGAGCCCAAAGTAGAAGACACGTGTGTGTGTTTGTGTGTCCTATCTATTTAACTCGTCTCTATGAAGACACAACAGCAGATCAGGCTGCACTGTAACAGACACACTCATATTGTGTTCCGTAATTCAGTTTTTTTTGTTTTAGCTTTCTGTGCGTTACAAGCTGCGTTGGCCTGACCTTTTAAAAGTTCCTCCACATACAGAAAATCGGAATGAATTAGTGGCCAAATAAGACAGAAATTCAAAATCTATTTTTTAGGCTTAAAGAATGTGTTATGTATTTATTAATTTTTCTTACAAAGGTTATAGATTTATCTTCCCCCACGTGATTATAAGATCTCAAATCCTCTCTGCAATTCTGTTATGTACAAGTCAAATTAACTAATTGCAATAATTCGTTTTACATCATTTGAGATTATCATCTGGGATCTGTGCATCCATCTGAGTTTGTATTAGAAAGCATAATGTCATGTGCAGTATTCTGCAAACGTCTGGAAGCTCCTTGCTTGTCCGTCAGTGGGAGGCCCCCGGGGGACGTTTGCATGGAAGTTGCGGTTGCTGGTGGGAAAGTGACACCTTCAGCTAAATGCGGCCGGATTACCATGCCAATGTGTACTTGTTAAATAGGTGCAATGTCACCCAGTTTGTAGGCTTTTTGTCATTCAGATTGAGGCTGGAAAGTTGCACGACTGTATCAACGTGGTTGTGTGAGCGCGGGGTTTCGCACTGCGCAAATTGGCCCAATTGGGCGCATTTAACACGGTGTCAAAACACATGCAGCCTGGCTTTGCCCTAAATAATTGTCTGCACAAAACAACATGCTAATAAACAATATGCTAATACAACCAAGGCCGCTGGATTGTCGTGGTAATTGTAGTATTATAAATAGGAGTCAACAAAAATCTAAATCCGCGTAAAACCACATTCATGGGCGAAATATTGCGCATCAGCTAAAGTCGTTTGATTCAAAAGGTCAATTCTAAGTAAAAATAACCAAAACATAAATTTCCAATTTGCCAAATTGGCACTGACGCTAAGAGAGATCTTCACACAACGTGATCTTGGATTTTTAAACCCGTCTCTCCATGCGCCAAACTTAATGTTTCCACTTGAAAAAGCATTTCTTCTAATTCACCACAAAAGGGACCTCTCATTCAGCGCGACCCCTGAACTCAATATCCCCTTGCCTATTGATGCATACACATACGTATGTAACATAACAGTAAATTACCTGCCACATCCCGCCTGCCCTGCTCATGATACGATTCTCTCAAACAATCTGTCAACTTCTTCACTCAGACACAAGAAGAAGATGATAAGTAAAAAAACAAAAACAAAAAAACAAAACGGTTTAAACGTGAGGATAAACGGTGGTTTTCTTTTATGACTGACTGAACTGTGTGAGCCTGCATTTCCTGAAGTATATAAAGGGTATATGCGAATAAATACATTTGTCGTAGTTAGTACCCTAAAAACAAATTGCTTGATTCATTCATTCTTTAAATATGCTTCCTCAACTTAGATCCCATCTCCTTATTTCCTTTCTAAAAAGAAATGTCCTTGCCTGTTATTCCCGTGGTGGAGTGCACACCTCACACCCAAATCAAAGTCTTTGTGCTGTCTCTTGAAATTAAGCCCTGCACCTTTTAAACTGTCAATTACTCCGAGGTTAAGTGGACTGAATGGACCCAGTGATTCAAATCAGGTGTTACGATTTACTGCACATTTGACTTCATTTCATTTTGGCATCGGTAGATGAGGAAGCGCGTGCAGTTATTGCACAGAGGAAACATAAGTTTGAATATTTGTTCACACCCGACCCATTGTTGTTTCCACAATAGCACGTTATAATCCAAATGTTATGAAGCTCCAGAACAACAGACTGGATTGCTCTCCGTTTTCCTTATTAGTGTCGGCTCTGGTGAGCACACAAAAACTGACCCAGCTTGGGTGATGCCACAACGTGTTCACTTTGCCAAACAGAGATGGATTGTGTTGTTTTTCAATAATACTCTTACTTAAAAACAAGTTTCACCTAAAAACTATGGTTACAAAAATTATTATTTATTTCTGGTATTTGCTAAGCAAATGTATATTTCTGTCTTGTTAAAATTACATATTTGTTTTTATTTTTGACTGATTGTGGGTTTTTTTTCAGTAGTATGTGAATTGGTTTAAAAATTATTAGAAATATTAGTTGTAGCAGAGGTGCAGCTATTTTAGGACAATTTAAATGCAGTTAGGTTACAGCTAATGACTGATAATTGTCTTGGTAAAACATAAGAAAAATTACAATACAGTAACAAAATGCTGCATGCAAAATGGCTTTTTTTTGCCAACCAACAAAAAATGAAAATATTAAGTTTACTGTAAGTAGACAAGTGTAAAAAGCCATTAAACATATTTGAGGTTGAACCATGTAATTATAATATTAATAAACTCTATTATCATTTAATTGACTAATTATATCAGCATATATTATTGTGTAACCAGTGAACAGCTGCATACTTTATAAGCTTACATGTTTTTTGTTCCAAAATTTATTGGTATTGTAATTAACTCTCATATATTAGTGAACTACAGTATTACTATGAGTAAATGCAGGCACTGTCCACCACTGTATAACAATTATGTTTTAGTTTGGATAAATCACCATCAGATTATTAAAGATACAACATCAACATCAACCCACTGGTTCTTGGTAAAGATTTAGCCCAAAGATTTTTCAAGTGCGTAATATTTGTGTTATTTTGCCTGATGCACTTAAGTCCAACATTAGACATGTCTGAATAATAAACTTAACACCCAAACAAAGTTACCACCCTCACACTCATGCTGGGAGTCCAGAGTTAGCCACACTAGCATCAATATTTTACATTTCTTCACGAATCCTCTTTAAAGATGCAATCAATGCCTCCTATTCATTATCCATGTGTATGTCTTCTAGGTATGGCCTTTGTCATTAAGCAATAATTCTCCCCTCCACAGTCCCACATTACTCCGCAGCCCCATACTTTTACAAATGCCTCGGGGCTATAAATACTAATGAAATCTCTTTGCTTAATTTGATTTTGCTGGTACACTTGCAGTTATGGCTGAACTTTCCCATGAGAGAGGCTGATTGAACACTTTCAAGTCCTTATGGAAGCAGGAAAACATTCCAAGAGCTGGGGAGATCATTTCCATAATTACCACGATTGGCAGCCTAATGACCTTCTGTGACAATAAAAAGATCTCTTGTTAATTCCATTTCTGTCGCTGACATTCAAGAGATTCCTATCTTACATGTTTGAGGGTTCACAAGATAACAAGTGTACTTTTTTTCCCCCCCCTTCCGTCCCATTTCCAGCGAGGAAAAAGAGCAGCCCCATTCAGCTTTGCTCCCCTAACACACTGCAGCGATGTGGCTCTGTTCTACTTTTCTGTGAAAGGGCTCTGCTTGTGCCTGCACGGCTCGTCCAGCCTGCCCCAAAGTTGGGTAATTTATGGGCCTGAGGGAGATTATAAAGATGGATCTTTGAGGCAATCAATTCTCATGTTGCATTTTGAATGGTGGGATAGAAATGAAGTGCAGAATAATTAAAAAGATCACAAGTCCCCCCTCGCATGTAATAATGAGCGGCTCCAGAGGCAGTGGGCTCTGCCACAGCGCCAGAGGAAGTGCCTTTGATTGGACAGAGAGGACACCCGGCTCGGTCCAACACACTGCCGCCACACATTGAGGCTGCATTGCCAATTACGCTCTGGGACTGTTTGAGGCCTGTGTGCTTGTCCACCAGGCAGATCACAAGCAGATTCTGTTGTCAGAGGAAATAGAGAGAGGTGGGGGGGGGGGTCTTGTTGCTTGGATGTCTAACTCAGGATGACTCAGATCTGGCATGAAAAGTGACGGGGGTGGTTGTTTGGAATATGTATCAAAGTGACCACAATGGCCATAGTGTTACGGGCTGTTAAAATAAAATCTGTCCGCTCTTTGCATATGAATTGGTGTTAAAATGTACCATCGGCCCTCTGCGTGCACAAGTCTGAGCTATTGTGCCCTGATAGATTCAACTGGAGCCTTTTTATACTTCTGAATGTATTGGACTAAAGAGAGCTGCATCTGTTATTTCGATTTTTTTTTTCTTTTTTATTTGTGAGTGTCTCAGTTTTGTCAGTCTTCTTTCGGAAAATGACAGGCTTCTGTGGAAATGCACTTCTATTTTGGCTCACTCAGGGTGTGTGGCACTAGTCTCTAGCTTGGTGCTTGGAGATCCGGCACTTTTTGAAAGATGGTAAAGAGGACCAGTGCTGCCACATTCGCAGCACAACCTTCCACTTATGATGACAAATAAAGGAAAAAGGACAGTGTGGTGAGCTGGTGAGGGCATCCTGTCACTGCTTTTCTTTGCTGGAAGGGGAAGTGTAATGACACCTGGCAGTGGGCTCACATTGAATATCACTCTGCTGCTCACTTGGTCAACTCAGCATTGGCACGCTGCACACACACACACACACACACACACACACACACACACACACACACACACATTTGGAGAGAATATGCAGTGTAGCAGGCACTTGTTTATTTGGAGCATATTTTTGAAAGTCTTGTGCCAATTGATATTCATCTTTATTGTAAGATCAAGACGTGTTAGTATGTTGGTGCATGCCTCATTTCATCTGTAACATAATGTTCTTAACAAAGGCCAAACACAGGAATACAGATGAAATCCTCATCAGAGTCATGTTTGGCAACCTGGGCATAATCACAGACTCACTGTTAGTGGATTACTTGGCGAATTCCATGTATTGATTTTCTAGAAAACCTTATCCGATCATATTCATTTCTTTTTGTCTGAGAGCCTATTCTATGGACTTGTAATAAGAATTGAAAAATTCACTTGTTTGTCACATTTCTACTTATTGTGTCAGTTTTTGTATATGGAATAAATTGATTTGTTTTGCCTCTGAAAAGCATTTCTCCTTTTTTTTTTCTTTTTGTCAATTTGTTTGCAATTTTTATCCACACACATGATTTTGACCAAACATACCACATATTAGCTGTATCTCCATTTGGGGATTACATCCTTCGTAGGAGGCTGTCTTATTTGTCTTCTTAGGCATGTGGTAATCAATGACTGCATAGGCTGTAGAGGTTGGATCGAAATGAGACGGCCCGGTCTACAGATAATTCCTTATTTGTATCACCACCAGTTCCAGTTGGAAGTTGGCAGCTGATCAGCTATGGAAAAAAGGGCAGCCAAGCAGCTGAGCTAGCTAACATCACTAATGTCATGTAACTTAACAGATTTCTACCAAAACTTGAATTTTTATTCCCCCCTGGTTTTTTTTTTGTGCTTGTTCAGGCTGTGATGCTGCAGCCGTTTTGTTTTTCAATAGTGGCACGAGAAGAGTTTTTCGGGGGATATTTGTGCCTTTATTTTGACGAGAGACAGCTGAGCAGGGCAGAGACAGTGGTCTAAGACACGGAGCAAAGGTCTACCGGTCAGGAGTTGAACCAGGGACATTGCAATTACTTGGTACACACCTTTAATCACTTGACTACCAGGTCCTCTAGTGCACAAAGAGTCTTGAGGAAAGTTGGAAGCATCCACCAGTTGAGCCTTCATTACCAGGTGGTTGTCAGAAAATAGAAGGCCGCATTTGAAGAAGGCTTCGAACAGGGACAGCTTTGTTATGATGGTGTATGAAGGATGCAGCCCCTTAATTGAGCCCCTTACACAGCTACTTGAAATGCCCGGGTTCAAGAGTCCAAGCACGTTTGCATTTCACAATGTTCTTCCATATGTGGTGCAGTGTTTTCTTAGTGGCTAAGAAAGTGACATCTGTGAGTATTGAAAAATACTAGACACATTAGGTCCACCTGTACAATCCAATACAGCTGCCACGAGTCATATGCAAGGTTATAATTTCTCTTTTTTCAAGAATCAAGCTGTCAGAAAGGTGATAACTCCACTTTGTGTTTGTTATTTAGGGCATAGTGGGTTATAGAGTCGTACTAGGGTGCGTTGTAGTAGAAGGTGTTCCTAATGTTCTGACCATTGAATATAAATGAGTTCTTGATTTATTTAATACGAATCAGTTATCAAACTATTGGTTCTATGGTGTAAAATATTGTTTTTCAAATTAGACTTTCATTACAAAAGGTCAGAGGGTCGGCCCATGCGTCAACATACAGTATGTGTAAATATCATGTGCCACTGTCCTGAAATCTGCACCAGTCCAACTGAGGGCACAATTTCATGCAGCTGATTGGATAAAGCAGGTAGTTGGAAAAATAGCAAGCAACTGTTTTAATACAGTACTATATTTATTTAGGCATAAACTATCTGTCCTGTGATCAGCATGGGAATAACTCCATGCAGCCTCCTCGTCACATTGTAAAAAAAAAGAGGTGATTAAACTGCAGGAAGGCCTGTTTTATTTTTTTTTTGCTAAATGTTACTTCTGAATGTAAACAAAAATAGTGCATCATCATCATCATCACGGTCATCATCAAAGCGCTGCGTGTAATGGTTATTTGGCCAGCTTTATCCTGGCCTGTACGCTAAAGAGCTAGTCAGACCATGTGACTGGACTTGAGAGAGTGGCTCAGAACAGCAAATTCAATTATGTTAGAATTCAGCATGAAAACAATTTAAACTAGAAATTAGACGTATTCCTGTCAGATGACTTGTGTTAGAGGGGCTAATGTCATTTGGAACAGCCATCCACCGTCTTTGAATTTGATCAAATGTTTACCAAACAGCCTAATGTACTAAAAGGCAGACTGAGCATCCACTGGGTATTTTGTGCCAACATCAGCACTGACGTATTATGGGTTACAAGTGCTGACTTAAGGGTGGCTTAACCCAATCAAGTACAGGTGACACAAATAATCTTATTCTCAGTTTTTATGGGGTTGAACTGATTCATAAATGGGAGATGCTGCATAATGTCCATCACAATTACGTATTTCGAGCACAATGGGGTGTGATTAAAAATGATTAAACCACAACATGAATTTATGTGAAGATGGTGCAACATCACTTTAATTCATTTCTCTGATTGTAAATGGACAGATCAGATATCTATTTTGTCATTAGGTGTGGACAAGTATCACAGGCACATTGTTCCACACATCATACTGAAGAAGATTCCGTCTTGTTTGTTACAATAATGCTGACGTGGCACCAGCTCCTCGACTTGCCGAGCCTCGGCGTTAATTTGCCCACGTGTGGTCAAAAGTCATCCGAATTCGTGAAGAAGCTCGAAACCTAAACTGTAATTTATTGGGATTAAATTAACATGGATTCTGTTTGGAAATAACAGAGAGCGAACTAGTTTTTGTATCACGGGGCAGACTGCAACACCTTACATTGTGAATTAGACGTGTGTTGGAGAAGAGGCACTGCTTTGCCCGGTTGTTAAAAAACTTAAAGTTAACCTGGCTTGCTCTTGTGCACATTAAAACTGTGATAACTACATTTCTAGTTCTAAATTTTCCACAGGGTCCCTTCCTTCTATATCCCTCAAAAGTGTCAAACGTCCAGTCGGTTGGGAATTGAACTGAGATGCTCACAAAGATCATATGTGTTTTATCACGCCATAGGGGGAAGGGTTTAAACTAATTTCTAACTAGGGGTTGGAAATACACTGCAAGATCGATGATGCAAATGTTATCTTCAGGGGTGCACTTGGCTACTCTGTTGTTTGGTATTTGTTGCACTTATGTAATGAATATCCATCTTAATTCCCCTAAAGGGACGTGTCCTTCTAGGTCAGGTTTTGCTGCATCCTGCGAGAGGCCTTCAAACTTTCAGAAGCTCACAAGGGCTCCATTCTCCTCCGTGTTGCTCTTCTTCATCACCCGGCTCCAGGGCACAGCAGATCTGCTCAAACCCTTGCATTGTCTGGGCAAAACCACATATTAAATTTGGCCCGCATAAGCCATTTCATTGAGCTGCAGAAGGAATTCCTTTGCTGGGTCATTTATCTGTGTACATGGTTTGGACACACATTTGAAACAAAGCAAGCCAGTCAAGGATAACATTGAGGAAGTTACATACATTTCAAGTTTTACAGGATATGTCATTTCTGTTCCGTGCTCTTTTGGCATTGGAGCTGTCACTGCAGATTCATGCAGCGGGAACATTGTAGAGGCTGTAGCCAAAATATCTCCCCGCATATGTAATGTTTTGCACTTCATTAGGAATTCTGGATTTTCCCCATCAGGAATGTCAACTGAATAGAAAAGAGAGGGAAACTAAGAGAGCTCTCTATCCACAGCAAACAATTAACAATGAATAATAAAGCCAAGCACTGGTCCGGTGGATAATTCATCAGCTTAGTATTGGAATAGTGCATGAGCTTATCTCTTGTTTGTTCATTTTAGTTGTGAATACCATTTTTTATTCCATATCTGCAGCTTCATCTCTGCACCAGCACAAAGTGGTTTAGCTTATCACTTTAAAGGCCTGTTAATGATTTATGTTGTGCTGCTCTTCTTTACTCTAATCATAAGAGAATAGATTTATTGCTATTCCAAAAGGATTTTTTACCACCATAAAAGAAGGGAACTATGAAAGGAAAGACTGTGATGCCACTGAGATAAGCTTTAAGCTCCGCTCTCACTTGTTATGTGACAAATTGAGGTTTTATGGTTTTGTGGGCTTACAGAGCATGTTGTGTTTAAGAAAAAAGCTCAGCTAGATAGTTTTTCACATGTACAAGATTGTTTACTGGTTAATGGATTCCCAACGAATCATTAAACCAGTCAACCACTCTCTCTCTTTTTTTTTTACAGAGATCATGAGCCCAATGCTCTCCACCTTAAGAAAACGTGCATTTTGACAAACCAGAAGAAAGAAATGCTCCAAAGAAATAAAATAGTTCAAGTTCAGCAACCCAAGACAATCGTAATCCCCTACACCTACTCTTTGCCTGAATTTTGCAGGCTTAACCAAGCTAGTCTTATTGCAGGCCTCAAAAAACGCCAGTGAGCAGTAAGTGAAGGCAGTGGCTGAATGCCTTCTGTAATCCCACAAACCTTCAGTGGTGCGTACGCTAACTTCCATGGCCCGCAGTCACTGGGCTGAGATTCCTCTCATTTTAGCTCATTAATGCCTCTGTAAACATTTCGTTTATTTCAAAGGTGTTTTCCTGTTACCTTAATTGCGTTTCTCTGAAATCCAAATCATCTGAATTGGGAATTCTTCCACGCTGCGGCTGTCCAAACACAACATCTTTGTAGCAGTGAATCAACATCGGAGACTCACATGACGGGCAGATGTGTTTGCACATCAGCGGTGTTAAGGCTTGACTTATTCACCGCCCGCCAAGCACTTAAGAAAATGTCATTATACTGGCTGAGGCTAAACTTAGGTTACGAGAACACTAGGTTTCAGAGGACAGTTTGTTCCTCTGTGCTGTGTTTAAAGCCTATTTATGACCAACACAGTTTATACAGCTTTTCTAGATGTCAGCTATTGTTGAGTGCAAAATGTGGATTTTGGAGTTTTAAAATGTTTCTTCTCCACACCATGTAACTCTACCACGAATGAGATGAAAGTAAAGAGAACTTACAAGGAGTAAGCTTTGTAACTAAAGTTGTGTTAACTGTGAGCCAGCCAGCAACGGATGCTCCAACTGTTCCTATAGGAGTGAATTTTATGTGACTTTGTGTTGAAGTCAATGTCAAACTAAACTCGCAGTCACCAAGAGCTCCAGTTTATTTTGTTATTCCTCTCAAGTTAGTCTTCTTCTCTCTCTCTTTTTTTTTTTACTTGTCTGGAATGCATCTTTGCATCAATTTACAACTAATTGCATCTTTAAACTGACTTTGTATGCAATCTCACCTTTTCTAACATGCACTCCATGCACTTCAGCCTGACAATCTTCGTCCATGTTAGCAGCTGTGTAAGGCGGTGGCGATGCACGGCAACAAAGGTAACACACTGATCTGAGGATTGACATTAATAATGCTTACTGTTTCTACCATATTCTTCTAACATGTTAGCATGCGATCGTTTACTAGATACGTCGATAAGCATATGTTAAACGATCACCTGGATTCACAAGAAACATTCTGGCCTGTCGCTGCTCAAGATTAATCCTGTGCTCACCACATTTAATCGTAGCCCATCCAACAGCTGTTGAGCTGTTTTACTATAAGCTAAAAATGAAAACCTGCTGGTGACTTCAGAGGAAAAATCTGACGGGTCCCTGGGTGTCTGTTCAACATTAATCAATTGTTTATTAAGGGTTGAGATTTTTTTAGGCTGGACCAAAGTGGTGGACCAACCAATTAATATTACATTCTCAATTCAATTCAATTCAGTTCAACTTTATTTATATAGCGCCAATTCACAACATTTCTATTCCCAGAACCCCTTCACTAGAGTGGCTACTAAAACCAAACCACTCAGAATGTGTTTACTGTCGCTGTTTCTACAGATCTGACACACTGTGTCATTCAAAACAGAAAGGATTTGAGCAGTACTACTGCATAATAGATACAGGGCTGAGGTGCTGTGTGGATTCATGTGGCCACGCTAATGTTCAGCTCATTTAAAGAAGAAGTCTGCTGTGGACTCATCTGTCCTCAAATTAGTCGCACTGACAAGGTTCAATCAGTTGGCATCTGTCCCATGATCCCTCAGCGTCACAAAGTTCAGCCTGTACTTGTGTCCGTCTGGTGTGGGTCATGACCTATGCTACTGTAATCCCAATAGTAATATCTTTTAAGCTCAGTGTATGTTTTGTATGACTGCGTAGCTTCCATTTGTCTCCGTTGTTCTGCACTTTGTCGTCCCTTTACACCGTGCACCAAAGTGCTGGTGTTGTGATTTAGCTTTTTCCAGTGTGCGTGGCATCGTATCCCCAGTGTATTCTAGGCCTCTTACTCAACTCTCACATGAGGATGACACAAGGCATCTGGTTTCACTATAAAATTAGGGTGACATCGATAGAGTCACAAATGTCACCATGTGGCCACCCTGCACTTCACAACAAGACACAGAACTTACTGTAAATGAACCGAGGCCTGACTGGGGTCTTTCTCCTCTTCTGGTGTGTCTGTCAGTCTGTGTCATAAGCCAAAACATGTGGGATTTACCACAATAAAATCATTCTTTATTTTTTAATTATAAATGTCAATGATTGAGGTGATGCTTGTCAGTCAAAACAATTCTAATACTTTTCCCACGTGTCGGAGGTTTGCCTGACTGTAAAAAGCTGAGATGAGACTTGCTATTTTACTAGAGGTATTGGATATTTCGGTATTTTTAACTATAACTGGACATGACAGGTTTGCTTTGGATTCTTTGGCTCTAATTAAACTGTGAATACTACATGCCCAGTTTACTATCTGAATAGGAAACCTACAGTAACCTAACCCGACATTGTTTCCAAGGATGGTCCTGGAACATCTTATAATGAACTGCTTTTCACTTTTCAAAAAAAAATGAAATCATTGAATATTCTCCCTTTTCCTGGGTTATGCATCGCCTGTGATGTTGCCATGGCTTCATGCAGCGTCGGTATAACGACCAGATGCAATTATATTTGCATTGGAAAACGAAGCACCTGGGCCCATAGTAGACTTGCAGATCCAATGCAAACTCTTCAGTAACCATAGTAACTAGATTTAGGACATAATGTAGGATAAAAGCCATTACAGATAAACAGTTCCTAAATCTATGTTTCTATCCTAACTCCAGATAGGAAACATCCCACAAGCTTCCTAACTTCCCAAAATCCTAAATAATTTCTCCTAACTTTAGAAAAACTAGCAAGCTGTCCTAACTTTCACTTTTCCACCACAATCCATAGCCTGTGGCTGCTCTTTTATTTCTTTTACACAACCAACTCAATGTCAAGTAACAACTTGAATAGGCACAACAAGAGGTGAAATAATGGCCATGATGTATGATTGTGCATTTAGTGGATGAATACAGCAAGCTTTGGAGAAACACACGGCGATCGATGGGTTTTCAAAGTGAAGTGACCAACTCAGCAAAAACATCCCAACCAGCTGTACGAACACTGTAATCAATGTAGCATCAGTTGCTAAATAACAGACATAACAAACAGACAAAATAGAAAAAGCATTTCCAAAAAGAAAATGCACTGTGACTGTTTCAGCGCTTTTTCAAGCAAAGCTGAAAAAAAGCTCAGCTTTCGCCCTGATCCAGCTGTGTCCGTTACTATGGCTTTCAATCTGCCGAGTCACTCACATTTGCTGAAGACAGGTTATAAACTGCTCAGATTTTGGCCTCACAAAATGTGAAAAAGTATTAGTCCTTTTAACAAAATTAAAAACTGTGAGCGGCAGATATACTCTATTGAAGATACTAAATGAAGTATCTGATAAATGAAGGCAGGGCTTCTGTTATAATGGGCTGCAATGGGAGTTTCAGACGGCGCTCTCCGCTCCTGGCCAAATAGGCCAAAGTGCCTCAAACTAAACCTGCAATTATTCAAAAACCATAAAAGATATTAAAAAGCAGAATACAAGGCTGATTGCTGAAAGCATTGTGATTTGCTGAAAGTTTGAATGGTCTATCTAGGCTGAAGTATGCCCGACAAGTTAAAGCAGAAAGAGGACAAAGCTGAAGAGTAGCTGAAGAGACTTTCCGTTCATTTGAATGAGAAGAAATAGCTGAAAAAAGCCGAATATTGAAGACATTAAAAAGTGGGCTGAAGTGGTTAAGTAGCATAAATCGTAATAATAATGATAAAGATTAGTATAAAATACAGTGACTGTTGGAAGCATTCCCAGTAGTTAATGGAAATCAATTCAGTTTTAAGGTTTTTCTAACCTGAGGTGAGATTAGGTGAAGTTAGATATAACAGGATTTCCAGAGTTAGTTGTGTAATTGGATATTACAGAAGCAACAAATCCTGTCTTAATCCTAACTTAATTTATTAACTTAATACTGTAATTTAGCCCCGGCACCAAAAGCAAGTAGAGGGAGTCAATTGTGACACTACACAATCATGTTACCTGGAATTAAAGTATTAAAGCCTACTAAAAACACAGTTTCTTCTACCTTCTAAATGGATCATCAGCTGCTGAGGTTGCTGATAGTTTCCTGGGACATGGAGCTTTAGCCTCTTTTCTTGCAAAATCATGTATTCAGCCACACCTCTTTAGCAAAAATAACAATGAAATGTAAAATGTCACTTGCTGTTTAAAGTCCTTTAAATATGGCCCACCTAGACCGTATAAATCACAGTTTGTGGAATCAGTAAACAAACGATTGCTCAGGAAACTTTTTTGATCATTAGAGAAATTCTCCTAAAAACCAGAAATCCTAAATCTTTAGGATCCACTCCTGTAATATAATGTACACCGCAGCAACTGAGTAGTGTTGCTCTTCCAGCCATGAGTTGTTGCCCCTCCCTGACCACATCATTTGTTTCCGATGCCTGAAGGTCTCTGTTGCCCAGTCTACGGCAGGACCAAATTAAGAGGTGCAGCCAGGATGGATGAGCACAGAGCGAATGAAAGATTGGCGGGCAGGCCGAGATTTTTTCTGTTTTCACTTTCCCTTCTCCTTTCCTTTAGCTGCCTTCTGTCAGACAGATGATGTGGAAGGGAAATATTATTTGTTCTGTTTTCAGAGTTGATTCTGTCTCGTCCTTCTCAGTGTTGCTGTCTACATTTGGATGACAGAACTGAGACATGAAGCCAGAGAAGATACTTTAATTTTTGCAATACTCCTGCAGCTTCACGTCTGAAAGGAATTATTTACAGTTACAAATCTGCATGATGAACTGTTCACCCTCCCACCCCCTCTGTGTTTGAACAGCCAGCTGCTCAACCTCTCATCCCATTTCTTTTGTGCTGGATTGTCTTAAGATTTTGAAATTCAAAGAGTATATTTTGGTTTAAAGCGAGGATTAAATATTCCGGAAAAATAAATTTCTGAAACTGACAACTTGGCTCAAATGTGTAAATAAAGAATATAAATGGACATCGCTGGAATTATATCCATATTGTCCATTTGTCATTCACACAACACTGTGCATTTGCATTTTTATTTCAGTGTTGTACTACTATTTATTTCAACGGCCCACTCATTTTCATTACTTTGTGTATCCATAATTACATGTCTGATAGGCTTCAGGCTACAAATGTAACACAAATCCGAAAGGTATATTTGGCCAAAATAAGGTTATGTTTATAAGATTACAATAATTAGACTGAAAATATATCTGCAAGGGATGTAACATGCATACAATTTCATAAATTCTGGACTGAGTAACAAAACATTTGCTTAATTTCCTTATGTAAAATGAAAAAAACTAGTAGTAAAAGTAGGTTTCAACTGCCACAAACACTGTGTGACGTCTCTGACATCATGTTTGTTGCTGTCGAGCCCTGTGGAGATATCAGACCTTTTCTGTTCTCATGGTTACAAGATGAAATACTTCATAGCTGATCGTGCTTGGACAGACAAATCCAATATGTCTCATTGAATGTTGCACGTGACTGAGGAACTGTTGCCTAATATAAGTAATAAAGGACAGAACACGAGTGAAGGTGAATCGATGTGTTTTTGATTGATTTTGATCGCAGTCCTGCTTTAGAATCAGGCTCACATGTATAAAGCTCAATTCTATCTACAAGTACTAAAGTTCCTTGTTATGAAAATCTGGATTTTTTAAATGTATTATTAAGTATCATTAACAAGTTTCTAGCATTACTAGCAAACCAAACTGCTGGACAATTCAGCAAATTATGATATGGATAGATGACGTGCACACATGGTGATAAATGCATCAGAAGGCCCACCACCAATATTACAGCTGTGCTGATGCACTGTCCCAATGAACAAAGCAGTGGCCAGTGAGGCATCTGTGTACACACTTATGGCTGTCATGTATTGTTGTGTTTTCCTTCCCAGAAACGGCCAGGAACATGTGACAGTCTCTTTGGGGGTGGATTGAGTCAGTCATGAGATCATCCTACAGAGCCGGATCACTACTCCAATTACAAAAGATTGTCTTATGTGTTCTCTCTTTCGCTCAGCGGTTCTTTAACACCCCTCTACCACCACTATCATTATCATCACCTTTACCACGGCTGTAGCTCAGTCGGTAAAGACAGCTGTCCACAAACTACAGGGTCAGTGGCTCGATCCCCGATGCTGGATACGCTGAACATATACATTTCCATTCCCAGCTGGTCCAAGCCCGGTAGAAATTGGGGAGGGTTGTGTCAGGAAAGGCATCCGGCATAAAATCTGCACAATGATCCACTGTTGCGACCCTGAACTCACCGGATAAGCTGAAAGGACAAAACAATATATAAATATAAAAAAATGTGGACCTGATACAGCAAATGATGCTAAAAGGGAAATTTGTTAATCTCAGTCTGATCTTTGATCCATGTAGATGACTTAGTTTAATTATGGTCATTATGATTTGCAGTCAGTGAACTAGGCCCTCTCCTCGAACTAGGCTCCAGTGGTCTTGGAATCAACCTGCACTTACATGTGATGTGTGCACGGAACGACAATATGCTCTTGCATAGAACGGGCTAAAACATCCTCTTTCTGTTCATGCAGCAAGACATTAATTTGAGTAAATGTCGCCGTGTACTGTTGTCAGTTGCATTTCTTCTCTTCACAATGTAACACAGTAATGTAATGCAGTGGTCTGTTGTCAGAAAATGAATTACCACCTAATTCTATAATCGCTCAGACTTTGTTTGCTGTTACCTAACAATATAAAATAAACAGTTTGTCAGAGAGCGCTGCAGCATTGTTTTTAATTCTAACCAATTCCCCTATGTCATTTAACAGTGTGGAGCTCTTTTACTGAGCACTGCTGCTATTGTTCTCCTCTCCTCGTGCAGCACTCCTAAAGAGAAAGCAGAAAGTTGTGTGAATGTTCTATGCAAATGTTTAGTGTATTAGCATACACAGTTGTAATTAAAGCATAATTAGAGAGACAAATGGTGCTGTGAAGCTCTGCGCCTTGGCTCCAGAGTCTGTTTATCAGCAGCCCCTTGTTTAGTCGGCTACAACAGGTTTATATGAAACAAGTGCCGCCGACTGCTGCATTAATTGTTATCATTGCCTTGGAAAGCAAATAGGTGCCATAGTGCTTGAGACTGTGAGAGGAGAGAGCCGGAGAGGGACCAGACAAATTAGTGTGGAAAATGAGAGTGTCGAAATTGGAGAGGGATTATCAGAGACGATAATGAAGCAATTAAAGAGTAAGCGCTCAGCACTCAGGTGCCTTTACTGAGCTGGTTCACTCCAGCTGCTTTCAGACGCTCCAATGCAAATATATCCCCAACGGTGAGGGGAGGTAACACTCCGTCCTAATACATCACTGATGTAGACCGAGTGGAGAGAGCGAGACACGACGCGCTGCGGTGTAATGCGACGTGACATGGTACAACACAATGTGACATAACACAACATGACAAGACAGCATACAAAGCAACACATAACACGAAAACATGGTACAAAACAAGGCGATGCAGCACAACACAATACAGTATAGGGTACAACGTCATGCATCCAAATGGTAACACAACCAAATGCATTGCGTTAGCCAACACTACAGTGCAGTTCTGCTCACGCTGCTTGTATTTAGACTTTCCAACAGACCAAGCTTGTCTGTAACTCTCCCAGAGAAGACACACAGTTTTGAACCTCCCATATGGGAACCAAGCTGCTGCTAACACAAGACGTGGTCATGCACAGACCTCTCATGCAAGGATCTGAAGCTTGTTAGGCTGAAAGCTGTTGTCTTCCAGCTGCTAATGCAGACAAAATGCAGAAGACCAGAAGTGAGCTCACGTATTGAATGCAAAACCTGAGCTTCCACATCTGACTTTGACTATCTCTGACCTGTTAAAACCTTACGTCCATAAAAGACTGCAGCAATGTCAGGCCATTGACGAACATACAGTATGTCACCTTAGTTCCTCCACTGTGTCCTGTACAGAAGTCCCTTTGGTGGCTTTTCCTTCTGTTCATCATGTTGAGTGGCAACATCTCTGTGGAGAGACCAGATTGGCTGTTCAGACTGGTGAACCAAAGCACGAGAGGACATCATGTTGTTAAAGCCAGAATCCTTCTCATTAGACATATTCTCAAATAGAAGTTATCATAAACTTCTTTAAATATCCTAATAACAATGGCAACCAAATGCTGCTTCGTTTAGAGTTTCTATATCCACAGTCCCTGTTCTTCCACTTTTCTTTCCTCACGCACAGGTGCAGAACATGCATCCTACTTGGCTGTTGGCTGAAGTCTTTACAGTGTTTTCAAATGCCACTTGTTGGCTCAGACAAAAGGCGTCACGAGGCAACCAGCAGTTGGTCTTTGCCGTCACTAGTTCAAGCTTTGGTGTGAATCTGCGTTTACAAGGGTTAATTTCTGCACTTTTACAGGGTTGTTCAGTGACTCTGGGTCACAGGCCAAGGGCAGAGCCAAACTCTGATTGGCCACCTCGTGTGCCCCTCAATATAAATAGATAACATTTATTATTATTATTATTATTATTATTATCCCTGCAAATGATGGATTTATACCTTTTCCCAACTGGTTATTATTATGTGGTTATGAATATTTAAAGGTAAAAATGACTTCAAAACACATCATATAGCCACCATTAGCCTACGTATATACAGTACATTATTTGGAAAAAGGTTTTCAAATTTTAATTATTTTATTTTTAAATTATCCAAATTTTGAGCCTGTGCCCCAGTTTGGCCACCACAATAAAACATGTTTGCATCTGCCCCTGTCACAGACACAGTACCTCTCAATATTAAAACAAGTTTTAAAGAATTTTTAAAAATAAAAGTACTTAAAAGTAATAAAGGATTTATAATAATGTTCTAAATCAGCTGCAATTGTTAGAAATAATTGAGCTACACTGACCATATAATTATGAAACAAGTCACCCAGTGCAATAGTGTTTTGTGACAATAATGGTAATAGGCTAGTTCATGATAATGTTTTGTAAAACATTTACACAATACTTTTACAACAATACAATGTGCGAGGTAAGAGTGGACGAACACACTGCAGCGGGGAGGATGAAGGTGGCCAGTGGGCTTGAATCAAAACTCACAATGTCAAGTCATAAACTACTGCAATTCTTTGGCGTAGACTGACTATGTTACTGTGGCAGGGAAACGGTTACCAATATTCAAAGTGTCGACCCAACAGTGCAGGAGGATGGGAGGAGAGAGAGCCAGAGCTAGGAGGAAGAGAAAAAACTGTGAGGAGAGAGGAAGGGACGGGGTGGGGGGGCTGTCTACAGCGATGCCAGACATCCATGGTTGGGGGTAATAAAGACCCTCTCAAAGTCAACAGTTCAGAAACTCCTTTGTTCTCCTAAAAGAGCTTTTAATTTTTAACACAAACTTGCACTTAGGTATGCATGAACTTTGGTAAAATCCTGAGACATGTGTATAAAAGGGTTTAATAGATGACGGTCATGTGCTCTGCTGCCGGGTAATGATGTCAGCCCCTCGATCTCGCTCCTTCTCTGCCTCTCTTTTGGCTTCTTTGATAGAGGAGGCCCTAATGTAAATTTAATATGGAGTGATGTATGGCAGGGACGGGTGAGTGAGAGTTGGGACCTGGGGTTTCAATGGTGTGTGTGTGTGTGTGTGCATGTTGGGGGCGCAAGTGATGGGAAATCAGGGTCTGTGAGCAAAGGTGGAGATGGCTGAGTCGATGAGAGAGGGAGGGGTGGGGGGGTTGGGAACATGTGAGAGTGTGTGCTGGAAGGGGGGGGGGGGGAGTCAGATAGTGTGTCTGAAGTGTCTCTGTGGGGGGAGCAGCTGGATTTGGGCGCTGCCACTCTGCCAACACTGTCTTCTTTAAGCAGGATTAATGACGATGTACGTCCCATATCCATCCATGTGCACGAAAGCCTCCTTTACATGCACACACTCCCACCACCTCTGTCCATGTCTGATTTACACAGACGTGCTCGGCCCCGGCCATGCCACATTTACCCTCAACAATGTGAAGGGGAGGGACGATTGCTTTTGCTTTCCAACAGGAGAGCGACATCTGAATGGGAGGAGGCCAAACACTCCCCGGTTTTGCCTCGTCAAAGACCCGCAACCCTCCCTTCCCCGTCGCCTCCTTGTCTCTCTTCAAACGAAGTGGACAAATGCTAAATCAATGTTTTTAGTGTTGCTAAAAATCACCACCTTCACCCCCTCTTTCTCATTGTTTCCTGGAAAATTAAGAGGGTATTGATGACCGTGGCTGTCACTCTTCTCTATAAATCCTCTGGGAGTTTGTCCGTACTCATGCCAACCGGGACTTGCATTTAAATCCAAACGATAGTATTTTTTGCAATAATGCTGCAGGATTTTCCCAAACTGTTTCTTCATGTCCGGCCATCATGGACAGAGAGATGAAATCCAGATCCTATCTGTGGACTTAATTAGTTTCTGCAAACGATTGCGCTGTAAATTGTCGCAAGGTTATTAAACAAAATGTGGAAATGGCAGTAATTGCAAGTAGAGCGCACGTATTGTTTGAAAAATAAAAGCCTTGCCCATTAAGTCTAAATGAAATCCAGATCCCACTTTCTGTATTATGCGTATTGATCCATCTGCACGTTGTCATTTTATCATCTGACCTCTCTCTGCATCTTGATATTTCTAAAAATGGATGGAAATTGACTGTGCAACTTGTTCACAAAGCCATTTTTAATTTACTTTTCTATTAACTAAACAGAGATTACTTTAAATTCCCTCTCTTGACAGCATCATCATTGTCAACATCATCCTCATCATCACCTCCAGCTCCACACTCGGCTGTAATGGATGCAGGGTAGAGGAGGATGAGCAGGGGCTGAATGAATAGTGAGTGGTATTCATCAGGCCAGGGGGAAGCGGCAGCCAAGATCCAATTATATATATTCATTAAGTGATAATGATATCATGGTCTTTTAACTGAGAAGAAAAGGGAGCGTAATTGAATAATAACAGTTGTACAATCCCAGAGGATTGGATACCCCCCTCCCAACATTTCCACCACTACCACCACACAGACACACACCCCGACATGGTGACCCCCTGAGGGGTGTGGAGCAGGAGGGAGGGCAGGAGGACTGAGGAGCGAGGATTGATGGAATTCTATTACTCCCTGATAGATTTATTATGAAGGCCTGAGTGGACTCTGCGCTCCACTTTGTCACTCACACTAATCAGCGGACGGGAGGGAGGGAGGGGGAACCATGCCCCTCCTTTGTGTGTCCTCACCCTAACACCCCATCTTTCCCCTCCCCTGCCCTCCTGCCTATCACCAAAGACAAGGTTAGCAGCCGTCTGACAGGCAGACGCGGCGGGTGGCCATTTTGGATCCCCGTCAGTCGAGAGACCTCCGTGGCAAATGCGCCAGCTGAGCTCCCCTGACCTCCAGGGTGAGCCCTTCATTTGTTTATTAATGGAGGGCCATGTGCAACACCATAAGGGCGGCGTGTCCTGCAGAGATCAGCAGCCTTCGTATGGCCGCTTGCTACCCCCACAAGAGGACCAAAACAATTTGTAAACACTTAGCATGGTGATGAGGCACTGGGTCGTGTACCCCATAACTTTAGACTTATATATGGGATGACAGGAGGGATTATGGTGCGTGGGTCCTCGATTCTGCGTGTTTACATGCTTCTAGGTAACTAAGTTAGTGAGAGCTACTTGACGTCCTTCTGGATGGAGGCATTTGCTTTTGGTTACACTCAGAGGCAAGCGTTCGAAAACCTCAGGTCATAAGTAACTAAATACATTTACTCAAGTACTTAAATACAAACATGCAGTTCTTGGTGAGTGTTTTGATTTTAGCCTACTTTTACTTTTACTTTTAACAGCATTAGTTACTAGTTACGCTTTGCAGATGTAGATTCTTAGCACATATTACAATTAACTAATAAATTAAGATTTAACCAAATCATTACGAAACATGACCAGCTGTGCAGTTTTTGTTCCAGAACAAGTCACTGAGCAACATTGGCCCTTATTTGAAAATTAATTACTATAGAATTTCTTTAACCTTTGAGAGTTTGTCAAATTAATGTGAACTAGACTTGTATCACATTCAATGCTGTTGAAAACTTTGTTTTATACTTCAAAAGTTACAATTTACATTTCTGAGTGTGTACCTTTATACTTCAACTTGAGTAAAGAATGTAAAGTATATCTTCATACAAAAATAATCGGTGTGTTTTTTTCTGAATGAGCCTGAATGTGTGTGTGTGTGTGTGTGTGTGTGTGTGTGTGTGTGTGTGTGTGAGATTGTGCACGCTTCCTATAGAGATCACAAACTCATTATGCTGTGTGGGTTTGATCCTTGGATTAGTGCGACAGACTGGGACAAGCTCATTGTCATTACACTCTCAACAGGCTGCTTCTGCTTTCTGTTTACTCTCCTGTTGTCTTAAACCACTCACTTTAGTGCTGCAAGATAAAACAGTCTTAGTCCCCAGACTGCTGTGTGTGAAATACTAAACAGTTCTTCAGTCCTGATAGAGCTGGATTGCGTGTGTGTGTCTGTCTGCATCAGTAAGGGATGTGCCAAGCTGAGCTGTTTCATACTGTATTTGTGTTTTAATTCGTCTGTAGGTGTGTGTGCAGTATCATATAAAGTGTGTATTTTTTGTATTGTATTACTCACGAGGACTACCTTTACACCACGTGACCATTGATCTCACATAGTCTAGACATGGTGTAGGTGGACTGAAGCTTCCCTTGGGGATAAAATTGTTGATCTCTGAGACATGTCGCACTGTGGTTAATAGACATTGTTTTGTCATCTGCCATTTTCATGTTGTCAAACCTGTTGTTGCAAAATTTAAAATACACCATACACCGTTTCTTAGGGGAAAATCTTTGTTATAATTGTAATGGTTGATTAATTTGAAAGTAGAAGGACAATTTTTCTGGGTCCTTTTGTACTGAAATATCCAGATGTTTCACTTCAATTATTTTTCATATCGTACATTATATGACATACATCATATTTAATTTTTTACTAAACAGTGTGTCTTCGCTTCTCTGACAGCTGTAAAATAAAAGTAGTGAAGAAAAAGTTTCTAGTGCAGTTTTTCCTAAAATATAGTAGAAGAAGGAATAAATGAAAGTAATTGAGTGAAATTCAGGTGTCGTACTAAAGTTCTGCATATAACTAAACTTGTTTAGCTACATTTTGCAGCAGCACACTAGTAGTTAAATTACATTCATATTTGCATAGTGATTGGAGTAAATTCATGGTTTGCTCCTTTTTTGTGCAGTTAACTATTGAAATACAAACTGAAGAGCCAATAAAAGAAAAAGGAATGTTTTTTTCCTTTTATTTTGTTTCCCTAAAAGGCAACTTGACATCTGTTTTGGTTGCTATGATTGCATAACTCAGATGTTACGAAACCAACAAGACAGCAGGCCCATTAAGGTGAAGTCCGAAAATACAACATTTGTCATTGAGAAAAGCCCAGATGGGACATTTTTGTTTAGAACACGTCAGAATAAGACGCTAGAATTGTAATTTAATTAATTGCTAATTTAAAAGTTGCCTAACTGACTAATCCTGCATGTTGCGATACCTTCACCTGAACTGTAGGCTGGAGTGTGACGGATGGACGTACAAAGCTAAAGCTGAGGTTCTTTACCTGTTACTACCTGTTTACCTGTGAATTGTGGTTTTGGTTTGTTTGCATTTTGGTTTACGTCTGACTTGTAAACAAGTTGACATTTTTGCAGACATTTGACCTATTTGTCTCATATTTTATTATAATTTATATCACATATACACTGGTCATTTTTGACAAAGTAGATTCAAAGCAGCTTTAATGAACCAAACAGTTTTTTCCTAGAGTAGCTTTGCTGTAGTTCACTTTCTTCCAGTGTGGAGTAATCAAGGCTTAAAACCCTTAAAGGCTTTTAGAGAAAGTTTCCTAACATTGTATATTGTATATATACATATATATTATGTATGTATATGTATTGTATATACATGTACTGTCACTCAAGTCTAAGCAGAGTATCTGACATATATTAATCCTAATTATACATATATGTGATATTTAACTTTAGGGCATCTAGAATAAGCATTTATTTACTTAAAAAATACCTTGAAAGCAGTTAAATGTTTGTGTGTTTACCATAATTGAATATTAACATTATTCCTGTTTACATAGTTGATCCATATGACATCTCATCTTTTTTAGTTTTGATGTGGCCCAAACGTGTCTTCTCCCCTGGTCATGTTTTGGGGGATCATATCATATTTATATTTGGAAATGACCTGTCTGTATCTAATTATAAATAATTTTTTTCTCTCGCCTCTGTGTGGTGTCCATGCTTCATACAGGCCTTAAGGCCCTTTGGTAATGTGCCGTGTGTTTGGTTGGAGTTTGCCTATAAATGATCGACTCTCAGCAAACCTCGCCACCTCTTTTGGGTGGTTGAAGATCGCCTTTCCCCCTCTTCCACTCTCGCTGTTTACGCCCGCGCGTCTTTGATAGAAACTCTATTTGTTTTCTGAGGCTTTGAACTTGTATACCACGAGGCAAGATAAATATTTTGAAGCTTCTTGGGCATAAATAATTGATTTTTGTCACACAGCAAAGCACGACATCCCCACCTCACACAGCTTCAGCAGCTCTTTGTGTTGGGTGGGAGTATAACTGAGAGGACAATAATGTTTACCCTGGTGGTACTGTAATTAGCAGAAGAAAACAGCTGCATACATGCATCTGAGGCTGTGTTGAATTAAAGAGCGATTGTGAACAAGTACAACTCCGGCTTTTGTTTACGTGCGGCGAGGGAGAGCAGTAAACAGAACTGGGTGAAATGGGCCAGTGATACAATCCCGCTGATGGGAGAGCTGCAAATTGCTTCACACACATGCCGGGAGGGTCCAGATAGGTCTGCATCTCTGTCTGTCATCTGTCTGTGTTGTCTGTCTCTTTAGCTGCTGGTCTGTCTGTCTCTGTTTCTGCTCCTATACATCAGCTGATCATTTTCACAGATTTAAAAATTGTCTCTGTCCTTGCAGCTTCTCTTCACCTGCCCTGTCTTCGTCTCTCTGTCTGCTTCTCATGCACTAGCTCTCTCTCTCTCTCTCTCTCTCTCACACACACACACACACTGTGCAGCAAGTACAAGAACACACACACACACAGAAATTCTCATTACCTCATTAGCAGAGGCAGCTCTCATTTAGCTCTTTAATGACGGTTCTAGATGAATGAGCCTAGTGCTGATCCCAGTGCTGTGACTGGATTAGTGATAATGACTGATCTATGGGAAGTGTGACAGCCTCATCTCAACTCTCCCCAGGTCTCATCCTGTAGCCTGGGGCCTGCCAAAGTAAGGTCCAAAGACCGAGTATGACCCCTCACACAGTTTAGTCCTTCATTCAACAATCTGTGATGTTTCAGAGCATAAACAGTCTACATGTTTTTTTGCTTTATTTCAATATGCTTTTCTATGTGAAAATTTGGATTTTTAGAAACAAAAGTGGGTTTTTTTTAGCCACATTTTAATTTTACACATGGCATAAATTTCAATTTTTGTCTGCAATTGTGCGAAGTATCAAAACATACATTTTACTGCATCAGTAAACTGCATGTAAGACCCAAAGGGGGAATAACCAGGGGGCTTCAAAGTCAAAGAGACTCTTAATGTGTTCTCTGGGGTCCCACAGTGACAAGTCCTGTTCATCTTGTCTGAGGCCATGTCATGTTCCCCGACTCTACATGTGACAACTGAGCAACTGAGGTGTTATGTTTCTTTTTGTCTCGTTACTTATCAGATGCATGTGCGTGTTGACATATGGAGCTCGGTGTGTTGAGTAAAACACTGTCGTTGTCATTGACAATGTGCGTCATCACAATTGTGTAACAGTAGTCCTCACAACTGTCAAATTGGGGAAAAAAATAATTGTTGGACTGTTAGCAAACGAATTAATTCTATTTTTCATGTCCCATTTTGGAGTTTTTGAGGGGAATATGTAACCATAGATTTACACACTGAGCATTCAGACATGGCAGACAGTAAAAGTAGTGCACCACTCAGTAAATGCAGCACACAGCAAACAGACATATGCATCTCAACTGCTTACTGTCGACCATCATGTAACCCTGAGGTCCTGGCTCCATCCCCTACCGCCAGTTCTCAGCTGATCCATCAGAGATGCCGGTCGGCTTCCAGCCTCTGCAGACCCAGGGCCTCCAGTCTAAGGCCACAGGGGACAGGAATATCTGTCTGGGTCACCCAGCAAGACCACTGAGACACACAGAGGGCCAGCCAGGCTTAATTCGTTAGGGCTATTATGGGGCTTGAAATGTGTGTCGAGACCTTCCTGAGTCAGACTCGGTAGGTAATACTTAATAGCATCAGCGCTGAGCTAGTTAAATTGCTGATAATAAAGCTTTTGTCTGAAAGCTGTGGTGTTGCCTTACAGTGGCAAGAAAATGTATGTGAACCCCCTTGGAGCCTGGTTTTCTACAGTTTTCTGTTATAAAATGTGATTTGATCTTTACAAGTACAGAAAAGCACAGTGTGCTTAATCTAATAGCAGATAATGTTTTGGTCTTTATCGAGCATATCCAATAAACATTCAAGTTGCTAGTAGGTGAAGTTTAAGCCATAGCTCTGCGTCTGCGTGCTCAGCAAAGTGCACCTGAAGTTTGCATAAGAGCCCCTGCACACTCCACAATTTAAACAAAAACATTTGTTGTGGACAGAAGAAACCGAGGTTGAATTGTTCAGGTAAACCATGCAGCAGAACGTCATGAAAGGCAAGCGTGCACCATCATAAAATCCCAATGACAGCAGTGCAATACGGTGGAGGGAGCATTATGAACGGGGCTTTTTTGCAGCTCCAGGGTCTGGACAGATGTCATCAGGGAGCAGAAGACAAACACCTAAGTTTGTGAAGGAATCCCACAAATCAGGGTCCTGTAGCCGAATCTCCATTGAAGTTGGGGGATGCAGCGGGACAATGACCCCCAACATCAAAGTAAATCTACCACAGAATGACTTTAAACAAAGACAATCTGCTTTTAGGATCAGCCCAGTCAGATCCCAGGCCCGAGCCCAAAGGAGATGCTGTAGAACGACTTCGAGAGTGCTGCACAAGACATCCCAACAGTTTGGCCGAGCTGAAAAAGTTCTGTGAAGAAGGCTGGTCCAAAATTCCTCCTGAATGTTGTATCTTCTGAAGTACTGGATTTGCTTGTTGGAGGTTTATGCTGCGAGAGACGGTTAAACCACTTATTAAATCCAAGTGTTCGCAGCACTTTCAGTGTTTAATGGGTGTGCTTAATAAAGAGACAAGAGATTATAACTGTTTCTGGGTTAACATTATTCAATTATCATTAAATGTCCTGTATGCACCTATGTTTGAAACGTTTTTCTAGAAGCAGAGTAGGCCTAAGTGTTTCAGAGTGTCTTTAACCAAATCTGAAGAAGTCTGGGAGAGCAGGATAATGTAATATCCCCTTCCTCCATCTCCCCCACGCGTTACCCCACGGTGTGTGTGCCCAAGGCAGTGGGCGCCCTGGCTCCGGTGACTAGTGGGTTTGCTCCCTTCAGCAGCACCACTCATCTCCCTCTTTAATGTCATTTAGCTGCGGGGTGGCCAGCACCTCACTCGCCCATTAATCCCATTCCAAATGCCATAACATTTCCCAAAGAGCCCCTGCTTCTTAAAGCCGATAATTAGAATGTCTATTTAAAGTTCACCGCTCTCTCTTGCCGTTATCAATTAAAAGCCGTTTAAAGGAGATCGGCGGCAATTGTCAACAAATTAAATCTCTTCCTCGCTCTTTGACGTTAACTCTAGAATGCGTAATAGAGGTCGAAAAGGCCTTCTGATAAGAGAGCAAAATTTAAAATTCCCAAACAGTTCTGCTGAGTTGAAAGCTGCTGTAATTCACCGGCTGCAGATGTGGAGAGATTTTAGGAATGGCTTTGTCGCCACGTGATATAATTTGATAAAAGGAAAAATTTCATACAGAAAAGAGGCCATGTGAGATTCTGAGTAACGTCATGAAAGCTTGAGGCAAAAGGACGGTATGTTGACCCCACAATACTGCAGTAAAGAGGCAGGACAACACGGATTTTATGGGAACAAAATGACGCCAATCACAGTCAAAAGCCTCACAGTCTTTACTCCTCTTATTATATTTGTGCAGAGAAAATGAATGATCTGGTAAATAGCACATGGTATACATATCTCTTTTTTGGTGATGATTTTTGTGATATAACCGTGACAAATGTGTTTGCGATCTCTCCCACAGTCATTTCTTCAGCGCATTTCTTCTTCAAATTCAAAACACAAAAAGCAAAACGCATTGTGCAAGTGGCTTGTTGCATGATTCACAGGCCACCAAGACGAAACATTCGCTTCTCATTGGAACCAAGATAAAGAAATATGTGAGGCGAAGACATAATGCATTTTTGAGGTTTTCATTCGCAGGCGTCATCTCATTACTGGCTGACAATGACACATTAGTGTCACACACAGGAAAAGGATCATTTTCCAATGGAAGCCCAAACCTTATTGTTGGGAATGTACCATCTGGATCTCAAAGGGCTTCGCTCTCACATCTATCTTCTCTGGGATAACACAGGAGTCTGCACCAGGAGGCAAGACTGATTGGTGATGAATTATGTATACTTTTGGTAAATTGTGATATTTGTCAAACGTTGTGATGCTGCATATGACATGTTCAAATCATCAGCATGAGCATGGGGCAAATGATAATTTTGCAAAAATGGTTTTGGATATGAATTTAATGTGCAAACTTCTACACACTTTTCAAATACCCAGTCTTTATTTTGCATCTTCTTCTTCAGTGCAGCTGCTAGCAAAACTGTATAAAAGTAAACATGGTATAGTGTTTGGTGAATAAGGTTTTGTGTGCTTGTGCACATGCATGCAGAGCCCATTATGTTTGATGTCGCTCACAGGGGCACACAGTGTCCCCTTGTTCCTCCTACCTCTGACAGTGACAGGGTGAGCCTGAGGAGGTGTGCCCTCTAATAAAACATTTATATCCAGTGAAACAGCTTGTCCAGCGCCAGCCACAACACAGTCTTTGACACAGGAGGTTCTTTTGAAGTTAGCAACCAAGATTTAGAGGCCTTCTAAGGGGGGTCCATTGTTCAGCACTCTCCTCCCTTTCACACTCCCTCCCCCTCCATCAAGAAGCTTGCTGCTAAAGTCTCACAGTAGTCTGCAGCTACTTCAAAAGATGCCCCACATGAAAGGGCTCCGTTTGACCCCTGCCCAGTAAGTAGCAACTCAATTGGTAGATCGAAAAGCGGGGTAATATGTATCAACTCAGTAAGTTACTGTGCAGCCAAACAGGAAGGTCATGCCTTTATGCGATGACCTTAGCCCCAGCCCCATAGCAACAAGACATCAATGTAACATCAGTTCCCCAAAACACCGGCTTGCACTCTCTCAAAATGATGCATGTAAACAAGGCCCAATTGTGGAGGGACAATCAGCCTCCAATTGTGGTGCACAGGCGTGCAAAAGGAAGCAAAGTGAGGGCAGGAAGTGTGTGTGTCTCGTTTTTTCCAGTGCTGGCATGGGATAACTGTCCAGCGTAGCCTGGGACATAATGTCTGATAATGATAGACTAATGATGCTTAGACTGATTGAATTAGGCCTGAGGTCCAGCGGGTCAGAGCCCTGGAGCCTACCAGTGACTCACCTTCCCCCCAGAGCTTCACACGCACATACACAACCTCCTGGGAAAGGCAAAGATCGGTGTTTCCCCCCGGTCCCAGTTTTTACAGCTCAACCAAAATTCTCATGGCGCTAAAATCAATGTTGCCATTGTTGGGGCCAAACGGCACGTCTTGACCACAGCCAGTGCAAAGAATTCCAAGTGGCAGGGCCTGCTGGCCTGCTGGGATGTACAGATTTGATTATGAGGAGGGCCAACGTTGTTTTTCAAGCTTCTTGCATAAAGAGGGTCTTGTTCAACATCGGGACAATGGGACCTCTAAGTGGCATGTGAAACTGACCCGACTATGTGCAATAATTCAAGCCTTTGATTTGACAAATGTTTTTGTGCCTTCCTCCACATCTGCAAATACCTCCACTTTTCTGCACTCGCTCCTCTCCTTTCTCTTTCTCTTCCGTCGCCATATATACTGTTCCAGCAAGGACTGGCCTACGTGAGAAGTACCCCCACTCAATGAAAACAGGAGGGGGTGAAAAGAGAATGGGGACTTCGGTGGAAAAAAGACGAAACAAACTCAAGGTGTTGGAGGCAAAATGTTGGGCACGCAGATAAGTTTGGCTGTTTGGCTTTTGTTGTTTGAATTAAAATAAAGGTTTCCTTCTCTGCTGTCACATTACATTAGCAGCAGCTGCGATGGCTGCTATCAGCCCTGCTCCTGGCTGCGGCTCTGTGTGGAGTGAAGCTGACGGTGTGTGGAAACTAACACAGGCACTGTGCTGTGACCGCGTCACCTGCAATCAGGCCCAGCAGCCAGCCAGATTAATCATGACAGTAGGCAATATTTCCAACATTATTAGAAGAGAAACCTAATATTTTGGGACATCAGGGATCCCGGTGCCGGTGTCCATCAAAGTGAGAGCCTTCATTTAATGCTCCTTGGATGGGTAACCCTGGCACTTAACCCCTTTTAGATATTCCATCTCTCTCCTCTCCTCCTCTGCACACACACACACACACACACACATGCCGACAGCCACACACACAAACATATACAGGCTGATGGCTTATGATGAGGCATCCCACCCAAACAGAGGTGATGCATTTATTCCCAACACAATTTCTCCCCACCATTATGCCATGTTTTCACAAAGCCAAACAAGAAATTGTACACCTATATCTGCTCTGGAAAAATCTGCCCCGTTCGCAAGGGACCGGCAAAGGGCTGTGGGGGTTAGTGAAAACAAAATGGACCTGCCACACCTGTGTGTGTATCATTGTGTTTGCGAGCAGGGGTATTAATGTATTGCGTGTATGTGTGTTTCACCACTTTCTAGTCTTTACAGCTGTGTTGTGAGCCTATATGTGTATTGTGTGTGTACACTGTGGGAACCTCTTACCGCCACTTCATTAAATGCATATAAAAAAACAAACAACAAAAAAAAAACCAAAATTTTAATTCCTCAGAAAAACTTTATAAATCACAAATATTGCTTTAATGAGTCATGCTGAATTAATAATGTTGGTATTTACAGCAACCTCATTTTGTGCGTCATTAGAAACTCAATTGTCAGCAGTCGTATGGAACAGGCTGTTTTCCTGCTTTCCACAGTGTCTGCGAATGCTTCCACCTGAAACAAGACAACATTAAGAAACTTTTTACAGCCCTTGTTCTATCTAAAAACGTGGTTCCCCTGAAACTTTAGCGGTTGCACAAAAGTACAGCTTTTTTTTAAGGCAAATTTTACTTTTCTGTTCTCCTGAGCTATTTGGAGGGATGTTATCCAGCTACTACTTTGAATTTCGGGGGGATTTCAGATTGTTTGCTGAAGCACACGTTCACCTGAATACATGAATGAAAAGGAAAATTATTCAAAACTAAAATGCTTAACCAGCATCCTAATCTGTCTTGGTTACAAAGCTGAGGGGACAACAACAGAAAAGATTTCTCTCTAATTACCCCTTGTTCGGTGTTATTTGGTGATGTTAGACCCTTTGGACTCTTACTAACAGCACAGTCGTCTGAGGAATAAGCTCTAAACGTACATATGAATGTTGTATGTATGTATTTGATTGCCATAAGCCACAACCTGCACTTTGCAGCATCTCTGAAAGGGAAACTTCCACTTCACCCATTTCTTGTTTCTTTCAGAACAATGCAGATAATTCAGCAACTTAAAAACCTGTGTTTATGCTGTGGATAATTAAGAATGTGGTAAATAATAATGCATTTAGCAAAAAGGCTCATTTTAATTATGCAATGCGCTTTGTTGATTCTACTTAATTTCACCTTAAATGGGTTGATGCAAAATGTGTCTGTAGGGTTCACGTACTTTTTGTATTTTGCGTGTGTGTGAGCATTGAGTTTGATTTGATGTGATTGTGTCTGGCGTGTGGTGTGCGCAGGTGCTGTGAATCGTTGAGATCGTAATCGTGACTCATCCGCACTCCTCTCCTCTGTTCACCCCTCAGAAGCTCTGTCGATGGACAATGTGTTTGCATATGGATTGAAAAATGGGCTAATGGACGCACGCGTGCGCACACACACACACACACACACACACACACACATGCAAACACACACGTGAGGTACAAACTAGAAGTTACATGGTGTGTTTCAGTGCATACACTAATGCACATATATTTACATGACTATATCAGCATTATTGTGCTTATTGTTGTACAAATTAGCTTTAGCTTTCTCTGTTCTCTATCCACTGACCAACAATTAATATTAGCCAGGCAAAGAGTTTTTTATACTCATCTCATTTCACCACCAC
This sequence comes from Channa argus, assembly GCF_033026475.1. Taxonomy (NCBI): domain Eukaryota; kingdom Metazoa; phylum Chordata; class Actinopteri; order Anabantiformes; family Channidae; genus Channa; species Channa argus. The sequence goes on from NC_090204.1 coordinate 19,023,274, forward strand.
CCTAACACGTCTTTATCAAACATGTTGCATCCTGTTTACAATCCATATAAAATACGAAACCTTACCAATAAATAACTAATGTAGAGATAAAAATACAAACACTGGTGAGTTTCACATCATCACATTGCCAGTGTACACAGATGAACCCTACTGACCATGTGACCCACTAGAACTACTCAGTCATCGACGACCATTCTTTGGCCTATACTCTACAATGTGTATATATATATACAGTGCTGTGGATGACATATCAATCATATTGATCTCCAGAATTGGTGCTGTTTGTTTGCTTGTCAAAGGGCTCGATTGGCAATCAATGCACAGTTAGTCTGTGTGTGTGTGTGTGTGTGTGTGTTGGTGCACGTGTCGCAGTGTCCCCCTAATTCCCAGTGTCTTGTTTAGGGGAGGAGACAATGTTTTCCTGCTAGCGTGCACCTCGGCTGTGTGCATCGGGGGGTTTGAGGTGCTTAATATGTACACCATGGTGGGCCCCCCATTTGTTTAATTTGTAAGGCTCTGACATCAATTGTAGAGATTCATTTGCCACGTCGAAATGTCACGTCATTGCTAATGAGCCAATCTTTGTGGTGGCGATGTATTCATGTGAAGGGTGCATCTGTACATGTGTATATGAACACAGGGCCTGTGGGTGTGTGCATTGTGTGTGTGTGTGTGTGTGTGTGTGTGTGTGTGTGTGTGTGTGTGTGTGTGTGTGTGTGTGTGTGTGTGTGTGTGTGTGTGTGTGTGTGTGTGTGTGTGTGTGTGTGTGTGTGTGTGTGTGTGTGTGAAAACTGGATACAGGGTGATTTAGAAACATATTAAGTTTGCTGCTAGTATACTTGAGGACAGTATGTATTATCAGAGGTTGCCAAAAAAAGCCATCTCAGTGACACCATTTGTAAATGTTCGGTTTGATGTATCTGTGTAAAAAAAATCTATTTTTACAACATACACACAGGCAACTTGAATATGGTTATGATACTTAGGTAGGATTAGGATATTATTCTTATATTATGTTTGTCGGTAACATTTCAATACATAAACACTGTAGGTTTTTTTAGTTGTGCCCAATGCAGCAATAATACAACAAGGCTCCTACTGCTGTGGTGTAAAATCTGCTACAGAGCAGCAAATACGTGGGATTCAAAGTGACGACTTTCTGTGTTTACTTATGGTGAGATCAAAGATAAAGTTTGACATTTCTCCTGTCTCATGAGCTTTTAGAAGCTGTATGGAGTTTGCTCCTGGCTTCAATCCAAACTAACCTCAGCAACAGTCTGCAGTGGAGGTGGTGGGTAAATTGTTGATCTATAATAATAATAATGCTACAGCTGACAAATAACAGAATCTCCCTTTAAATTCTGTGAATTAGCGTAAATCATGGAGTGCAGATTTATTTAATATGACCATAATTCCGAGGCATTTTGGGCTCTATTGGACAAGAGAACAGCTCATTAGCTGTTGCTCTAAATGAATTAATTGTGTTTAGTGCTCAGTGGTCCTTCATGAGAACTCACATTAATGTAGATGCTGCATGTGCGTAATAATTACCAGCGGTCTGCTTGTCGTTGGAAACGATGATTCAGAGCGTCCTGCCACTGTGTGAGTCTTCGTCTGTTGCTGTGGTCCATTCGTGTTCCCAGGCCGCAGAGACACACGCACAGATGCACACTCTATACTGCCACACATGAGCATATGCATGCCAGTATTAACACCCACACATACATACACATGTTCACATACAGGCACACACTCATAAATCCATTAGTCAGACAGTGAAATGCAAAGTGCAGACATGAACAAACAGAGCGGCCGAGGGCCCACGCACCACGGCGATAACCCTGCTGCATGACTCAATTCAGGGAATATGCCCAGTCACATCAAAACATGCTTTTTGTCACCAGGCTCCAAAAAACATATTTGTCATGTTGCCCTCTGAGGGTTATGTGTTCCCCAAATTGCAGATCCAAGTATAATTATTCAGAAACTTCAATAGTCACCATTCATCTTTTCTTATGGCAACTCACTGCCCGGAAGTGATCTAAACATGACCGCGGGAACCTATCACAGAATATTTGAAAGCAAAGCGGGGGAGTACAGGGGCATAATTCTGTGGTGAAGGGCTAATGCATTCACACCCACACAGATTGACTCATCTCGACAAAAGAAGCTGTGTTGTCTATTCTGGGCAGCTGGGCAGGATGGCGAAACTTGGAATCCTTTGTAGGCCGGAAGAAAAGTCAGCCTTTGTCAAATTTTTACAGAGTATATTTTACCATACGCCTTTGCACGGCCGCTCAGGCATTCAACATTGCAACAAGGCTAAAGAAAGTTTGCATAGATTAGCAGTGTTATTGCAAATGTTGAGCCCACTTATTTGTTAATCAAGCCTTGTCTGTTTGGATGGTTTTTTTCTTTATTTTTTTGAAGCAGTCTTCTCACACCGAGGCTGTTTATCTTGGTAAACTGCACACAGACAAACTGTGAATAATCGGGGCCTGTTAGCAAAAGATAAATCAAAGAGTTTAGCTCAAAGGCAGTTAAAAGAACATTGCAGTTTTGTTTCTTTTAGTCATGTGTTAAGAGTGGGACCCAGAAGCAAATGTGATTACAAATTGTTCAAAGTCCCTGGAAAATGAACAGTAAGGAAATGCAAAAGGAAAAGCGTAATTCATTTCCCCCAGTTATTTATTTTTTCTGCTTGACTGTTTAAATAGACAAGGCCATGAGGTGATATCTGTGCTATAAGGCCACCCAAGCATTGCAATCATATGTGATTTTGGATCTCATCTACTTCTTTTGTCAGTTTTGCCAAACGATTTTGGAACCTGGCGGCACGAGGTTGTTTTTCTTTCAGTCACAAGAGCATCGGTGAGGCCGGGCGCTGCTGTTAACTGACAATTGTTTTTGTGCACAGGAACATTGTCAAGTTGAAATACCAAAACAGTAAGCTTTATAGCAATGGTGTGTTGAATATATGACTAAATGGTGTAACATTGGAAAGCTTCAGCTGTAAACCAAAACTGCACAAAAGCATGAGGGCAGGGGTATCACATAGACACATACTGTAGTTTACTATTGCAGACAGCAGATTGACATTGTTACATCATTGTAGCTGCACCTGGAAAAAAAAAAAAAAAAAAAAAGGTTTCCCATTGTGTTTCAGATTTACTGGGACGTGAGAGGTTTCTGACCTGAGAAGAGGTCAAGGTCATGGGAGCCAAATGTTCAGCTTCCCTTACAGCTACACTTTACAACACTGTCCCCTCTGTGCTGATACTTACTGCTTGTAGGTCAGAAACTTCCCATTTCCCTTTTGTCTTGAATGCACTAATAGATAGGGAGTATCCACGTTGCCAATCAAAATGAGCCTTTTGCCCTCGACTGGGTGGAGATTGTCGCAGTAGCAGTGAAGCATCCTGTTTAGTTATTCAATTACCATAAAGGCCTGTTACCTCCAAACAGGTTTATTGAGTTATAAAAAAAATCTCTTTCTGCACAAAGAATGCAGAGATATGTAAAAATTGAAGTTCTGCTGTTCCTGTGACCTCTGGAGTATTGTGACCGTCTGGATTTATATATTAAAGATGCAGTGAGTGTAGTTATTTGGGTTTAAGGGAAACCCGTTTAAAACGGGCTTGTTTGAAGACAAAGAGTAGATAAGAAAGAACAAAGAAAGGAAAGGAAAAAAGAAAAGCACTGAGTAAAACCGCCGACAAATGGAACTGCTAATATGTCTCCATAATAGATATGTTTTCCCATGATGTTCTGCAACAATTTCTCCCCAAATTTGATTAGCTTAATCCAATATTACTCTGAACACCTAACATTTTACACTGTCTTCTCTGTAATTTCTCCACAGGCAAATTGAAAAATGTGTGGGGGGCTATACACATAGGTGTGTGTGTCGTCTGTGGACCACAGGTGTCTGTGCCCGCATGTCACTGTAAACAGAATGTCACTTGAATATGTGTGTCTCAGTTTTCCTCTGTGTGCACTGTGTTTTGTAAGAAACAAAACACACCACTGGCTGTCACAATGCATTTAGCAGCTCTCATCCACTGTGAAATGTTTAGTTACTCTGTCAAACCTCTCTGGCACAGAGCCCAAGCTGCAAATTAATGTATGGCTCCTATGCACCGTGGTGATTCGTTATCCAAAGGACTGTTTAAATAAGGCATTTAGGCAACAGTGTTAATCCACCAGCATAGGCTCAGCTGTTTTTAGCTGTTGACAGTCTTGGCCAGAAGTGTTAGAAGTGCATCTGTTCATGCACAGCTGAGTTTTACCAGTCACATACACACGCACACACACACTCGGGTGAGGAGCAGTTTGGCTGTGGTACTTTTTCTCTCGACAATTCTGAAGACAAGACAGAGGAGACACACACACAGATGCCAATTCACACCCACTGACAATTTAGAATCACGCATGTCTTTGGACTATGTGAGGAAACCCACTCAAGCACGTGGACACACAGAAATCCTCACAGAAAGCCGTGCGGCTGGGAATTTGAACTTGGGACCTTCTAGCTGCGAGCCGTCAGCGCTAACCACCCCACCACCGTGCTGCCTGTGATAGAAAAACGGATCAGTAGAATGCCATGGATTTGTCAGACAGTTAGTGCGGAAAGTAAAGTTGAATTATTCTGTGTTCAAATATGCTTAAAAATGATTTGTTTTTTGGTGACCCCTTTACAGAAAAAGACGATGTTTCAAAACTATATATGTGTGTGTGTGTGTGCGTGTGTGTGTGTGTGTGAAGAAGAGACAGAAAGGATGAGAGCTGTGTTTCGGTCATTTCTTCATCATTCCAACACTTGTTAAAAGTTTAAAAGTCTGGTGCCAGTGACAGTGTCACCTAATCTTAAAGTTTGATTACAGTTTTAGAAATCCTTCGCCAGCTCGGCGCACAGGTTAAAAGCATAGAGATTGTCTCCTCTATTCTTTTGACAGTCTCTTGACCCTCTGTATCAGAACTCACGCATCCAGCTGTGTGGTCAAAGTTCACAAAAAAGACCCTAAGGTGTTTTCTGACTGATCCACCCTCCAAACAATGAAGGCTGTGTGTCTCGTGCAGCGTTGCCATCTCGGTGTGGGTCAAAGAGCTGGCCATCTTTGCTCCCACTCCGGCAAACAGTTGACACATCACGATGAGTGAAAGGTGTGCGGGGAGTGGGTGAGCCAGCAGGATCAGCATAGTGGGACTAACGGTACGTGACAGGGAGACGAAGAGAGAGGGTTGTTTGGCTCTGACCGTGTTGTGCTGCTGCCTAATTGAAGGATGTTTTAATGTTGTCGGACGTTGGCAGGTTGGAATAATCATAGCTATTTGTTTACGCAGTAGACACCCCGATTGACTTTTAATGGGTGCAGCCTGTGTAGTGCTTCCAAGTGCCCTAGTAAATTTGACTTCCATTACTGTGTGGAAAACATTTGCTCATGTCTTCTGCTTTCCCTTCTTGGTTTACAAGGATACGCTAGATTCTGCATTATTAATGAGGGTACAGGGTGGCTCGGTGGTGTGTGCATGTTTGCGTGACTGCAGAGTTGATCCATGGGTCTACTTAGCGTGTGCCCATTTGCCAAACATTTCCAAATCTGACCTTTACGATGGCAAATACAAATGCGATATGTGTTAGAGGCACTATTCTGTAGAGGTTTACCACATTGTGTTTTTTGATTCGGCATCTGCGTATGGGACTTCATCAGAAAACGTTTTCATTGAAGTTTTTTTCTGGAAATTATCTGAACCTTTAAAAAACAACTAAGTATAGTGATGTTTTTTTTACTAAACAGGATTTTGAATTGAGAGTCAATCGGACTTGGAAATTGGAAATACCGTCTTAGAAATCTCAGCGTTTTGAATTTTACCTCTAAAGTCCTCTACTGTAGGCATTTTGTGAAAATAAAACAAGTACCTTAATATAGTTTTGAGGATTATGTGCATTGTATTATATGCATTATATGCATTGGTTTGATTTAACCTGATTTAAGCCAAAGTAATTTGTTTGATCCTCTGAATGCACATTTCTTCAGCAGTCAGACTGTTATAGAGACGTTGCATGTTTTCATATGACAGCCACTACAAATTTGGAGTAAAGTGTTATCAAACCACGGAAAAATGCCTACAACCACTATTTGGTTTGACAATTGCAAAGCACAGACTCCAGGCAATTATTAGGATGCTGACTTTAAAAGGCACGAGTTTATTCATTGAGAGATTTATCTGACCTTCTCTGAGGCTGGGTCAAGGGTCACATCACTAAAGGGGATTTCGAGATGGCTGCTGCTGCTTCTGCTGGTGTCCGTATTCACATCAGCCTCCAGGTCAGAAACTTCCTGTTTGCTAAGTTGACAACAAAAGCCATATTGTTATCATGCATTATAACGACCTAGCACATCTTAGGTAATCATGAAGTGACTGGGGGGCAGATCATGTAATCTACATCTGCAGTGGGGGGTCAATTTAGCAGGAATGGAGCCTTTCTTATTAACATTCCTTGATTCAGTTCCTAGCGAAGCACTGATCAGTTGTTGGCATAAGGAAGCCAGTGGTGCTGTTATGTTTTTAAAGACATAATCATTAATTCTGAAGCTTATTTAGTGGACAATATTACCTGAAGTGTATACTGGAATTTGAAATTGATAAAAATAAAAAGGCTTAACACTGAAATTCACAATTTTTTTTTTATTTGTACTGGGCTTTGTTTTGTAAAGAAAACCATAATTTCTTACTTGCAATACAAAACTGCAGCAGGACTATGGGATGTGTACACACACACACACACACAGAGAGAGAGAGAGAGAGAGAGAGCTGGTGTTTAATTACATTAATATGCAATATCAGCCGTTAGTAGCCGTTTAATTATAAATGAAGATGTAATGACACTGCCATTAATATTTAATTAAAGGGCAATAAAGTGTTATTTGGCAGCATTACAAAACTAGACTCTAATAAAAGAATATCTTTAGCCAGTAATTATCGGAGACAGAAGAGTTCTGTCCCTCTTAAAATTTGATTGCCCGGAAAGGTAAATACAGAGGACACAGAAAGGTCAAAGGTGTGTATAAATTTGTGTCTCCACACTGACTTCACAGTTCCAGGTTCTCTGTGATTAAAGCACACGGAATAGCTAATGGCACTGAAGTCCAATGACCTGCTCAGACTGCAGCAAATGTGTAATCTCTGCCTCTTATCTGCTCAATGCAAAACACAACGTGACAGCAAAGCAACTGATACAAATAACAGGAACAGGGGATTTGAATAGGGTGCTATAGAGATGGTAAAATCCCCTCGGAATACCCTGAATATCCTCTCATGTGTTAACCTCCAGCCAGGTCAAAAGCTTAAAACTGTGTAAACACAGGCAGCTGCGCTAGGTGCCAAGAGTTCAATACACTGTGCTGCGGCTCATTTCTGCTCCGTTTCCTATATGATTAACACGCGAGACAGTTAGACGTAGCATCATCCTCACTCTGATTTTTCATTTACCTCTTTGGCTGTAGTTTCCTGTCACAATTTATTTATTAAACCACAGAAGAAGTCTAGTGGGCAGGACTCCGTCCAAAGTTTGCCCAGGCAGGAATGCATGATGCCAGCAGGCACAACGCATTGCTTAGCAGCAGACACCCATGCAGTGACATTGAGATGCTAAAGCTGTGTCTTGTTTACTCAAGTTTGCCCCTTTTCTCCTCCCTGTAGCCACCATTTAGTCAGACAATAGGCACAATGTGGCCCTCGTCTGTGAGTGGGCCGGGCTGACAGGGCGACAAGTCAGCTGGAGCAGTCTGGTTTGCTCTGGAGTGGATGTTTACATGAGTGGGACGAAGCATTGTTTTAACCTAGAGGGCTATGATACACACACAATGTTTGAGGCTACAAAAATGCTAAATACTGGTTATGATTAAAATGCACATTTTCTACTACTCCTTCAAATCTTTGAAAATATGGCTTGTTTGTTGCCATAATATGCAAGTCCCAGTTACAGGGACTTACACTTTCCTCTTTCTGATTGATGGCTTGGGCCACTGTTCAACTTTATTTCAGAGCAACACTTGCTCTGGGAGTTCAATGACAGGACACATATTATTATCTTCTGCTTGAAAGTCAGATGTGTTACACAACTGTCCACCACACCTGACTTTACTTTAGGGGTGGCTGTGACTCAGGAGGCAGTAAGGTCAACCCCCCACCAATCCGTGAGTTGGTGTTCGATTCCATATGTTGAAGCATCCTTGGTCAAGACACTAAACCACAAGCTGCTCCCAGTGAGTCAGTCCAGCATCTTGATTGGCAGCTGCTGTCATTGGTTATAGTGTGAATAGGTGAATGACAAGCAACTGTAAAGCACTTTAGGTACCAGTGAGGTACAGTAGAAAAGCAGATTTGCCCAATACTGATTTAATTCTTAAGGATTCTGTGTTGCCACATAGTTGTTGTGTCTATATTTTAATCATTTTAGGATGTAACTCAATTCCACTTGATTTAAGAAGAAATAAAAATAACATGCATAAGGAGACATATGAAAACCACTTTCATTTGTTTAAACTTGCAGTAAACTTGTAATTTATATTCTATCGTTCCTTTCTTCTTAGTTAGACATGTATCATAAAAATGTACATGTCCATGCCAACTTCCTACAGAGTGCAGGATTCACACGCAGGCCTCAGAGCTCCCTCGGCGTATATTAAGCCCAGCTAATGAGCTGGTCAATGTGAGAAGAGGCGTCTGTGATCGATGTCCCCTCTGAATTCATGTGCTCTGCCAACGAAGGACACTGACCCACGGAGAAATGTTGATGGAGTAGTTGCCTAGAAACACACTTCCTTAAAGGGTGTGTGTAGCCAGTGAACACAACTATGGGCACAGAGTCATATACGTTATCTACATAATTTCACATCTAAGACAAACACTGTTAAGTTGCTACAAGCTAATAAAACTTTTGTAACTGGGATGTCATTGAGAAATATAATTTATAATAACAGATAATTACAGATCAAAGGGCTAAAATTAGACCTAAAAGGAGACAAAAGCTGCTCAGAGGGCATCCAAAGAGGCTGGATGAGGTTATAAAGGCACAGGGAGGATAAAGGGATGCAAATGTTTGACATTATTTTTATTATTTTATCGTAACTTTCTTTTAGGGTGTAAAGATACGGATCAGAAAAACTACACATTCAAACCAAACTGGTGACTGGCATAAACACTTTAGAAGCCAGCTCACACAATGTCTCCGTGCTAGCTCACTAAGTCCAAGATGTGGAAGCATTTTTTTCATCATATTTAAATAGCAAGTCAACAGAGTCACAGTGAAGTTATTAGTGGAGAAGTCTGAGATCATAATCACAATGTTTTCAATAGGAATTTATTAGCTGATTTATATTTTGTAGAAGACTGCATTTGAAAAGTAACTAGAGCTATATAAAAAAAATGTAAGGTGTAAGTACTACAATGTTTTTTCTGGAAAATGGAAGATTCCACTGATACACTTCATACAAAAACTGTAAGTGTTAAGTGTAACATTTGAGTGAACACATGTAGTTCCATTCATAGAAAACACAAACACTTAAATTGTGTAGCTTAACTAGAAGTTGAATTACAATTTATATCGACTGAATTGTATCGACTTGGCATAAACCTGCATTTTTTTAAGAATGGAATTGTGGCCCATGTATTGAAATATGTATAATCCTCGAAGGGGAGAAAATTCACACCCCTACTTTCCTGTAAAACATCTTTTAGCATTTCTGATACTTTTGATGAACATTTGAGAAATTTGTACTAGTTCAACGTGCATTAAATAGCAGGTTAATGGCGGAGAAAAAGTGGATGTAGAGTTTTGACATGTCAAGCATGACAAAGATTATATATTTGTTTTAAAATAGATGCAATATCATTATATCCTTCAAAATCATAATGCTCAGTAATGTGAGCAACAATGCTGAGACTTTGCACTGTATGTGGGCTGCATATACCACGGAGCAAAATATGGTCAAAATAGAAAATATGGCCAGTAGTTTAATTGAAATAATTTTTTCTTATTCATGTAGAAGTTGACAGACCCTTTGCGTCCTTTCATATTTGTCTAATCGCAAACACCGTATGGATGGTTCAGTTTTGGGTAATTTTAGGACCAGTGAAAAGGACTTGGTTAAATCTGAATATAATAATCAAAAGAAAATTCCCCAGCAAAATGTATTTGCATAAGTTTATTACTCAGTGACTCAGAATAAAGATGAGCCGTATTAGTAATGGGCTTCTCTTAATGCTAACATATAAATCTTGAGATATATATCCACTTTGACATTAATGACTAAATGTTACTTCTCAGCTTTGTTGCTGCGATGATCAAAAGTACTTCACTTTGCTTCCCCCACTTCTCTTTAAAATTTCACTTCTGTCTTCCTTTTCCAACTAATATTGTGGATAAAAGATTTCTGTATGTCAGGCTTAAAGAGGGGAAATAATTCAGCGACTGGCAGAAAAAGTTTTGGCGGCGCTGAAGAAGGGACAGCTCTGGACTTTGAACATGTATCAAACAGTTTGCGTGCTTCTCCTCACTGCACTGGAATTTTCAGTGAAAAAACAACAGTTACATCTGTTTACTGTGTCTGAAAGTTTACAGTGATAGGGTCTGTCTCTCTTTGTCTTCATGTCTTTCCGTTCCCTCTTCATCTGGTCTCTCTGCCTCAAATGCACATTAGCCAATAAAGATGAAAGAAAAAAAAGAAAAAAAAAGAAAAGCCGGTGTCCCACCCAACTCCTCTGCCGTCCTCAGGTCCTGTTCAGTATGCAGCGCTGGCAACAACTCAATTAACCAGAGGCCCCTAGCCATCACACCAGCAGGCTGCCTCATAATATTTCCCATAATGTTTCATCCAATTTGGAGAGTTTGACGTTTCCCCCCTGCAGGACTGCAGGGTGAGACAATGACTGAAGGCAAGGGGGCACTGAGGTGGTGATGGTGTGTGTGATTGTGTGTGTGTGTGTGTGTGTGTGTGTGTGTGTGGGGGGGGGGGGGGGGGGGGGGGGGGGGGTCATGAGGACTGGAAATCATTACCTAAGCCTGCAGGTGAACATGTATCAAAACCCTTTTTTTTTCAACAACTCTTCCAAAACTTTGCAAGTGCAGGCACATATTTTTCAAATTGCATAAACTTTACAGTCCACAAAGAAGTAGAAAGGGTATGTATATGTGTGCAAGAGGGAGTGTGTAAAAAATAATTTTGTGGAATATTGCACCATGCACTGCAGAGGTAATAGACTGCTGAGATGGAAGGTGTTTATAGCACAGTACCTCTGGATAAAGATAATGTTTTAGGAGAGCTAGCAGCCATAAGATCCTCCACACCGAAGCAAGACTTTTCAGAAGCCTTTTTAAGGGCCTCCTGTCATTGGCATGACCCCGCTTTTACCTCTCAACCACCCCAGCCCCCTTTCTTTCTCCCCCCCATTCTCTTAGACAGAACAGGACTCTGCAGCTCCTAAGTGATGGTGAAGGAGTCAACCCGGTGGAACTGATGCCCCCGATCAGGGATGGGCTGGAACAGTAAGTGGGTGGGGGTGGGTTGGGGGATTGGGGGTGTGTGTGTGGGGGGGGGGGGGGATGCTGAGATGGCACTTTCACCAGCCCACAGAGGGAAAGAGAAGGCAGTGGGATGGAGTGAGGGAGGTAGATAGAGAGAGGTAAAGACGGGGAGGAAGAAGAGGGAGGGGTCTCATTTATGATTAAAAGATAGCCCAGATAACCCTGCGAGCCTGGCCCATCACTCTCCTTTAAAATGAGCTTCTAATGGCACCTGGGGAGGAAGTGGAGGCTTGTGCGTCATTAACCAGAATCTCTGAATCCTTAACCCGGGGTAGGGTACCTCTCGCCTGGGGAAGCAAACCACCTAATCTACATCAGAGCTATGGATAATAGTAAGGAGCGCGCTCAGCGTGAGACATCTGTGGTCAGTTCATACACGTTGTTGAGCTTTCGAACTCGAAGGTATTAAGTCTAGAAAATCATAGAGTTGAAGTATTGACATTAGAGGATGTTATGCGTGCGTATGTCACCGATAACTGAGTATGTGTGTGCTGCTGTGTGTCTCTCTTCAACACGTCATTCTTAATGAGCAGGTGATTAACGATAATGTATCTCATTAGTTATAACAGGTTTCATAATGACACAGGGTGCCACTAGAACCACCGCTGTACAGGCTGATTCAAATATGGCTTCTCACAGCTGGCTCCGCTCCAGCTGCCATGTTCTACCTGTCTACATTTACACTTAACATTTTCTTTTCTGCAACCAAAATTAGTAAGTTAATGCTAAACTAGATGGCTTATTATGGTTATTGTTGCTTTTCACAGTGTAGACACTCTGTAGAGCCCTTCAGATAGTGGCCACTGTCAAACTGTGAAAACTAAAAAGTGTGCAGTTTTTTCACTGCAGTAGTACATTTAAAAATGTAAGTCTATGAATTATTCTTTTTATGAAGTTGAATAAACACACAAATTCAAAAATGCATTGTATTTTTAGAAAAAGTGAATAAAAAATAACATTATCTACTTTTGTTTATCATCATAAATTCATTTTGCTGTCTTACATTAAACATTTGTCACCTTGGCAAAAGGACACAGAAAAAAAATCCCATTACCAGTTTGTTTGGTCTGTGTTCACCTTTTTTCTTTATCCGTCTTGTGTCTCCATCAATGTCTTCCCCCTGGTCCGTCTCCTGTCTGTGTGCCAGCCTTTCTTACAGCCTCGATCCAGAGGAATGCTAATAGTTTGCAACCTGACCTGATGTCACTTCGGTGGTACCCAAACAGGGCAGTCCAACCATCCTGAAACAGACACCATGAATGTTTCCATCACTCATATTGAGATATCAGTATCTGTATAGTTAGAAATTATCCCCCCAAAATTATGCCCCCATAACTCTTGCCTTGCTGGGTCTCAAGCAACATATCCGTCTTATTTTGGGGCACGTATCTGCACAGTGTCTCAGTCTGAAAGAAGATACAAGGAGGTGGCTGACATGATGCTGGTGGAGGAATCACACTGGCTAGAACATCTATCATGATGTGCAGCACTTTCCATTTTTGACACATATTTCAACAGCTTTAGGAAACTGCTGCTCTCATCACTGCTACATCACTCTAACGTTTTAGGACGCACCTTCTTCATGGAATGAGTGGCAAACAAAGCTGAAACTTAACAAACTGGTTTGAATGGAGATGGTCAAGAGATTGTTAACTGTCTTGGAAGAAGAGTCTTCTGGCTGCAGATGCTTTGCCTGACCGACCCTTTTACGGTTTCGTGATTTGAGTCCAGTTATCAATTGCTGGTTTACTTGTTTTAAAGTATTGAACTTAATGTTTGAATGTTTGTTTTACTCCATGTTGGAAACGAGTTGAATGTTTTGCCTGTCTTGGCCAGGACACTCTTGAAAAAGAGATTTTTAATCTCATTAAGGTTTTCCTGGTGAAATAAAGATTAAATGAAATAAAATACTGTAAATAGTTAATGTTTTGTATTGCAAAACAAAGCTTCCCAAATACGAGCAGGTTCCTTTAAAGCCTGCAAAATGTACAAGGTTATCATTATAAAAGATGCTATAGACTCTCATTTGCCTCTATGTCTGGAGGCCGCCTTTAAGTTTAGAGATGCTGCTTCTGGTACATGCTTAGTTAGTGAACTATAGCGCCAGACTGTCTGGGCAGACACATATTTTGGCCTGCATGATCCTGGGGAGATGAGGAAACTGACGTCATGGATTTACAGCGACACATATATGCAAAGTTTGAAGTAGCCTTAAGCTAACCATCCCTTTTGTTTAAAATTATTGAACTTTTGGTCAGGTTTGAAAACTCTAGATGGGCATTTAAAACACTTGCAGCCCTCCCGACTATATTTACAAAACCTTTAGAGACTCTCCTAACCATTCAGACAAAGAAATATATACAAATAATATTCACGATTGAAATATTCCACCAAGTTGACAGCACTGTTTCATACAAAGGGTGGGTCGCCATTTTTGTTTTTTTAAATCAGAAATACAGTTGCCTCTTGGGAAATTTGTAAGAAATCTGATTTTATCAGTCGGCAGGCCAAATATCATCCAGTTTGTTATGGCTGTATTTTAAATATACTTCCAGAACAAGTGAACAACCTTCTGAAACTGAAGGTTATGTTTGTGACCTGAATGTAAGCAAATATTGAGGGGACAAATTTGTTGCACTCAAATATTGTGAAAACCAACATTCTCCATTGGTAATTTACTATATTAAATGAGTAATTTTACTAAAGGCAGTCGTCCACGTACCACAGGGTCAGTGGTTTGATCCCCGGTCCGGGCTATACGTCGAAGTGTCTCTGGGCAAGACACTTAACCCCCTAACAGCCCATTCCCCTCCCCAGCTGTGCAGTGCCGGTCCAGTGCCGGTAGAAATAGGGTTGCGTCAGGAAGGGCATCCGGCGTAAAAGCTGTGCCGAATCAACATGCGACAATGATCCACTGTGGCGACACTGAACTCACAGGATAAACCGAAAGGACAAAAAAAAGAGTTAATTTACTGTTAGCTAAATGCTAGCCAGCTAATAAACCAACTAAGTTAATATTGTGTGGGTGCGCTACTGGCATTTTAAGCTAACATGAATGTGTTTTAGATTTTTTTTAAGGTAAGCCTTTTGGCAAAATGTTTTTTACCAACATATGGACAGAATAAAGGTCTTGGTGCAGATAGAACAAACAAAGGAAAAAAAGGCATTAAAAAAGAAGGTGCAGAGGGTTGTTAAATTAACATAGACTCACATCGAAGCATTGGCAATAAAAGACAGAGCTTAAAGTTTAATTTATAAAGAAAAAACGACAATTTCAGTGAAAAGCACTGACGGGCACATACACATCGACACACAAACTGTTTAGTTAAAATCACCAACTGAGAACACACACACACCCACATACACACACTCAGTTTTCCGCAGCACGCGCAACTACGCACATTTTCATCGGCATCAGCGTGGACAGGGAGGGAAAGTATTGATGATCACAGAGGACTGTTTGTTTTTCCATGTTTAGGTCCAGGAGGCCACACTGTGCGTGTGTGTGTGTGCGTGCGTGTGTTGGGAGGTGTTGACAGTAGGGGAAAACCCTTTTAGCACGTTCATAAAAACAGCATTTAACATTGTCACAACAACTGCTTAGGAAAAGCCAAGCATCCATTAAACAAGGGCAATGATGCACTACAAAGTCACAACCCCTCGCCATAGCAGCCCGCCGTGCAGCCAGCATAACTTACAGCCTCTGTTGTATACAGTTCTTGGTACACAGCAGCATGAGAGAGTTTTTCTGAGTGATTTCCAGAGTGAAGTTATGGTGTTGATTAGCGCAGTGACAGGTGCCATGATTAAAATGGGCGATAGTAATAGTGCAGCATTCATGCATTGACAACTTTGCTCTGCATGGCTTTGTGAGTGGTGATGTATGACACCATTAGTGTAACCTCAGGGCCCTGGAGGACACTTATCTCCCTCGTCACGTCCTTCACACTTCCCATTCTCCCTCCAACAAAAGGACGCCTGCTCCCCAGTCTGCATGCTTATGAACTCTGCGTGTGTGTGTGTGTGTGTGTGTGTACGATATGTCTGTGTATCTGGTAACTGTCCATCTCTGGGAGTGAATGTGAATTTTGGCTTATGTGTAGCCAGTCAGTTTGTACAGCCATGTCAGGTTTAAGCTTCATGTGTATTACAAGGACGGTGATTCTACTGTTCTCATATTCTGTAATTTTACTATACTGTATAAGACTTAGGTAGATGTGCACGTTTTCTAACACTCAGCATAGAGCTGTGCCATAATATGTAGACGTTTGAATATTGTATATTGTCAAAAATTCCTTCTTCATGATAATAATGTGTCACGCTGTGATAGTGGCTATATAGCTGCGTGACCTTGTATAGCGTATGCACCTCTACATAACAGGCACCAAGACAACTGTTGCAGTGATAACTCTGACAACTTGTTGAGTTGTAAAAGCCTGTCTAATAGAAGTGTGGACAACTTGCAGTATTTTTGCATCTGATAAGCTGTGAAAGCCACGGATCTATTACTCCGGGCTTCCGGGAGTATGTCTCATCAGCCCTTTTTATACAGACACCCAGTTGTTTTGGTATTCAGCTGGCACATCTTTAAGACGCATCTTTTTACGCCAAACTAAAAGCTAAAAGCCAAAAAATAAAAACCCTGGAGATCCTCCAGCATTGACTTCACACAGGTGCCAGGGCCCAGGTTATAACCCAGGTACAAAAGTATGACTTCGGCTTTATATATATGTGTGTCGATGCGGCTTGACGGAGGGCTACTTGTGCCCTCTCGTGCATTTATACATAATGGCCAGGTGGCATATTGGAGCCGTAACCCCGCCTTGAAAGGGGCAACATAAAAGGACCTGTTTTCTCACCTTTAATTGACACAGCATGACCGTGTGTTTTTTGTTGTAAGGTATAACCATGAAGTTTGTTTGGAGATTTTAAATATCCCTTCATTGCCTATTTGCGATAAGTAACGTCTTCTCAATTTTGAATGTTGTACTAGGATTAGTTGCAATTAACGCAGGACTTATTGTCATCATTAACATACTCCCCACAAACGTGTTATGTCTATTGGTGCTCATGGTGACCTACAAAATGCGAGATTACTGTAAACACCTCTTCGTGTCCATGGGGCCTGTCTGTCGTGCTGCGCTGGGCAAATGTTTGTGAGAAAGCCTCCACAAACATGCACATCGTTGGGGGGGTCGGCCAAGGGGTGGCTGACACCTAACACACACCCACAACCACTGATACTGCAGTCATGTCAACGGAAGTGTAAGGCAATACCCAGTTTTCCTAACAAGTTGAACCCAGCTGGAGGCATCCCGAGACTCCAAGCACGCCCCCTCCCCACATCAAAAATACACACACGCTTATTTCTGGCGGAACGCAACCCCTTAATTATTTCAGTTGGCTGAATTTGAGACGATTGGGTTCTTAAGGTTTTGCGAAGGGCAAGGAGTCAAGATACAGAGGAATAGCAAGGAAGAAACTCCGAAGGTGAAAGGATATTTAAGGGAGGGCGTAGGGTCGAATTTTAAAGGACAGACACGTACACACACACACTCGTACAAGCACACACATATGTATAAACTGCTGTCCCCGTCTCTCTTGAGACCTACTCTCCTGTCCTCTAGCTGCTACGCAGCAACTGCTGATGAGAAAAACAGACCCGAGTGCTAAGCTGTCTTTCACTAGGATTGATAACATTTGTAATTGAGGTGCTTATTATGGAGTGCCAGCTTCCTCAGACTTGGACGGTGGTTTCCAGGTTGTCTCAGCAAACAGACGGGAGGTGTGTGTGACTCCACACAGCCATTAGCAAACAAACCTTGGGTGGAGAAAGCTAAGATTAAATTTAGTGCCCTCTAAAGGCTTGTTCAGTGACATATGCCAGCACGAACTTTTCTTGTTAAAATCAAAAAGCCTGATTGCGACAACAATGTGGGGAAAGCTAAATCACGTTAATATTATCTTCATTTTTTAAATGTTTATCTAAACATAAGATGTTGACATTGACATTAGTTATAAGCACAGTACAGTAAATATCCGCTTACCTGCTGTTTGAGAACTTTTCATACATTATTTTTAGATTTTTTTTAAATTTCATGTCTCTTCCTCAGTGCTGCAGGTAACACTAAAACTATAATTATGAAAATAAAAAAAACAGTTAATCACGACTGATAGTTATTGTACATTATCAAGAAATATGGAAAGAGCTTAAATGAAGTGCTAAATGTTTCCATTACACGTATAAAAGTAATTATAATCGAAAGTGGGATCAGAATAATCTGCATTTAATTTGTTGTTAATACCACACTTGTCATTTGATCACAAACACCTATTTGTCTATCGGGATGGTTGTGTGATGAGTGAAGTAATGGAACAGCACGGATATAATTAGAGTAATGATGCACTGACATGTAGTTAGTTGCCAAAACATGTGCAATAAAGGCGAACCATGTTTAGGGCATTAGGCCTGTACTGCAAATTTGTTTTACAAAGTTTAGCCAGTTGGGTTGTCGGGCCCCTTGTGTATTTATGTCTAAATGTGGCTTTGGCTTCGAGGGAAGTTTATAAATGATAGTTTTTATGCAGACATTAGCTGAAATGCAACAATTTTGATACAGCAAATTAAAAACCATCGGCACACTGAACCATCAAGACGTCTTTTGATACTTTTCATCAATGAAAATAGGTATATTGTCTCAGCAAGTCCCTCTCCGTCTAATAAACACTTTGCAGAACTCATCAGTGTTAGAAGTCCAGATCAATAGAGACTGAATGAGAGTAATAGCTTTCACCTTAAAACACACAAATTCCAATTAAGCTCAGTTTTCAAACAGACAC
The DNA here is from genome assembly GCF_033026475.1 of Channa argus. Lineage (NCBI taxonomy): Eukaryota > Metazoa > Chordata > Actinopteri > Anabantiformes > Channidae > Channa > Channa argus. The sequence continues at coordinate 19,041,704 of NC_090204.1, forward strand.
TTGACATTTTGAGAGCAACTGTTGGGTGCATCAGTGGTTAAGTATAAACATCCAAACTGAATCATTGATTATTTGAGACAATTTTTAAAGTGGAGAAAGAAATAAGGGCTGTAGCCAAAAAACAAAACAAAAAAACAAAACAAAAAAAAAAACAAGAGAGAACAGATAAATGATATTCAGCTGGTTTCATCTCTGAAAAGGCCAAGTTTCCTTCTCCCCACATTTGTGCTTTGAGAAGTATTAAAGTTTAAAAGTAAGTTGTACAAATGACCTAGAGAGATCGTGGCTCCCAAATGGCAAGTCTAAAAGCAACAACTCCGATAAATCATGGAGTGAAACTTGAGTCCGAGGCTGTTGTCAGAGATTTATTGGCAGCTGTATTTTTCTAGTGTCAACTGATGTTCCATAAGACTTAGCCAGCGTCTTACATTGCTTTCACCCATGCTCACTCCCCACCAACACATACCAACACAATATACTCACACACATGCTCTGAACCCATTGCACACACACAGACACACACTCCATCAACAGTCGTCCAGCATTTAGATTTGAGAGCTATTCCTGAGAGACTGTTAAACATGACAGATTGAGATGAGTGGCAAAGCTCTAGTGCTAGCATTAGCCCACTTATCTTATTAGTGGGGCAGCTCTAACACACTTGATACCCCCCCGGCTACTGTTGCTGTTGGCCTCAGGGAACCTGCAATGGCTTCAAAGACCAGATCTGGCGTCCTGGTGGCTCAGAATGCAGTGGTTTGAATTCAGTCTGCAGCAGTTGCTGCATGTCCTACTGCCACTCTGTCTTTCCAGTGACAAGTCAATGTAAATTATGTGATGAACACATTCCCAAATAGTTTAAATAGATTAGACAGAATAGAGGTACTTTAAATACTAGCTGTGATTCCTATCATCATAGTCATTATATATGACATTTGATTTAATATCACCTCTATCTTGGTGGTCGTGGCGTCTTCTTGATTTAAAAACTGAAAATAGCACTCAACAGTATATATGTGGTTGGTTTGAATCTCAGCTTCAGTGCTTGAAATCCTAACAGCGATAAGAATACAATTTATAACCTTGATGTTACATAGTGGACCAGACGTCCAGGCATCTCTCAGGGACTAATTTTCAGCTTGGAAAATGAGAATTGAAAACGTAAATCCGTAACCTGTCTGCGTCATTACAAAGTAATAGCTGCCGCATTACAGAAATAAATATGGACTGTTGTGTTAGTGCTAAATCTAAAGCGTTATTACACTAATTATTACAGGAAAATAATGTGTAGTTAGATTCCGAAGCTTCAGCCTCTCACTTATATCTTTTCCAAGGTGGGGGTGCTGCTTCTTGATTGAGAACTAAAATGATCTTAAACTCACTGACAGTCAGCTTTTCTTGGTGAACCCAGGATGGGTCACTGGCCTATTTCTGGTCAGTGCACAAACAGCAAGACAAGTTGTTCTTAATGAGTATGTGTTACAGTGTAACAGCTCATTTCTGCAAGTTGGGCGGTAAAATAGTTACAGCTTTATTTAACCAAGAAATGCTTCGTTGAAAATAAAAACCTTCTCTATTAGCATTAGCTATACTAATACCTAACATATACCATGTTAGAGATAAACTGGAATGAAGTTTTCAGTCCCTATGAACCAACAAACATTGGTCATTTTAATTGATATCAAAATAGTTTCATGTAACCAGCGTGTCTCTCTTTTTAAAATGTCCACTTCACAGCATTGGTATGATTGACAAGTGAGTTCTGTAGTGGTAATGATACGGTGTAAAGGAGTCTTGGTCTGTTACTGTAAGTAGCAACACATAAGTCTAACCTTTAGCTGCTAACTGAAAACTGAGCTGAGGAGACCGGCTTTGGTGAGTTGAACCCTGTGCATCGGGAACACACAAATACACACAGCTGCAATCCAGGCAGAGCCACACACAAAACTGAGAAAGTACTTGGTTTGCAGCCTGATGTAAAATGTGCTACGACTTAAGCCTCATGGGTAACAGGAAACACTTTGTTCGATTCCATCCTGTTGGTACAGCTTGTTTAGGATAATCACCTGCCTCCTTTGCCATTGTTCTATTTAGTATATTTGCAACACACATATACACATATAGTTACACAATCCTTCTCATCCTCACCCCTGGTGTAGAAACCGCTGACCAAGGCTCTTTGCTTTTCCAAAGGAGGCATGTGAACATGTTGGGTGGGCAGCAGGCACTTCACTGTTCACCTGGCTTTCTTCAGCACACTCCTCACTTTCATTTTCTCACACTTTCATCTCCCCCGTCACTCTGACTCTTAACTGCACACAGACACACACGCACACACATACACACACACACACTTGTCACCATAAAACAGGTTGTGTTGTCAAGTTGCCTGTCACCATGCTTCTTCCTCTGTGCCCTATATGAGCTCCCTCAGCTGTTCCTCACAGTTGAACCACAATTAACCCCACACACATGCGTGTTCATGTGCATACTCGTGCGTGTGCACACAAATAATTTGCACATTCCATCTCGCGCTTTTCTCACTGCTGTTTCCTATCCCTGTTCACTATCGACTCACATGCTGCAGCCCAGTATGTGCAGCAGGAGTGTCATTCACTTTATAAGGGTGCACTAAGTTTACTGCATTGATTTTAATGCTTCATCGCAGTTGTTATGACGTTTGAAATTTCACCCTTTAGCGGATAATATATTTTTTATACCAGATAGCACAATCCCTAGTTTAAATCCCACACTCATGAGCCGCAAAAAACTAGAGGAGAGCTCGGTCACCATAAATTTAAATGCTCAATTAATATTTCTTATACATAAATGAGAAAAACATGTGGTCATATTTGGTGGATAGCTTTTTCCCTTTGTACACTGAAACATTTTAATAATTTCTGTTTTGACTCCCTTCTTACTTCCTGTCTGGGCTGTCTTGTGTGGACAGTCCTTTTTCTGGCAGGAAGTTGTAATAGTTTTTGCTCCTCCTCCAGCTATACAAACTGGTGTATTCAGCCATCTTGTCGCTCATGGTTTGTTATTTGGTCTAAGTTACTTTTGTTTGTTTTATCCCTTATGTTACTTAATTTCGCACACATCCATACGCTCACTACACCATTGATGTTACAGACTAATGTATTGTAGAGTTCATTTGCTTCAAATATCGTGTTATCCTCTTCAGTTTGTCCTACCTTGGAGCCAGGTTGTGCCTTGATTAGATGTAAATGTTAAATCAACACTACAACAATTTTTTTTACTAATGTAATTAAGCACTAATCTTAAAAATATTTCCTTGGCCCCTGCATCTTTTAGCCTAACTAATATTATATCTCATCCTAAAATATTTCTTATATGGGAAAGCAAACAATAAAACAAACAAACAAACAAACAACCCAGGCTCACATTAAAATGTATAATAGTTATGTTGATCCACAAAGGAAAACATAGTAGTTTAACACTATGGCCTGTCAAATTGGGTTTTCTGTTACCTGGTCTCTACTGAGGTGGGCCCATATCACACAACTTTTCTTTCTGGCAGCAAAATATTTTTTAAAATGGCTGATATTCTTTACATATGCAACCCTCTGGAACGGGAAGTCAACTTTGGCGCCATATTGGACCATGTAAGACTGGCCTCTCAACAAATTCAAGTGAACGTGGAAGCCTGGGCTTTTTGGTTAAAAAGCAGTGTAACAGTTACATTTGTAAATTAATAATAATAGAGCAGATTGTGATATATAATATTGAACAATTTGCTTGCTTGAGTTGCCATTGTGCATCAAGAGTTCTTTATAAATAAGACTGAATTTAAAATCTGAGTTCTGTACATGCATATATTTAAAATAACCATTTCACCGGAACGTGAATGCCTGAATTAAGTGCCGTTGGTCCACAAGTTGCTTGTGCCAGTGAAAGCGTCGTGGAGTTAAATGGGCAGTGATGAGCGTCTATTTGTCAACACATGCAGATTCTCACCGCTGCGAACAGCAACACTTCGTGGCACAGCCAGATATCAGTCTAACTAAGCACAATGTATCATGCATCAGTCATGGAAAGCATTAAAATCCCACCAACTCACTCCATCACCATTTCCAAAGTGATCTGATGGAGATATTACCTAAATGGCTGGCAAGCTGCGGGCTGCTAACGAAATGCTAATATGTGTCAGAGCCCGGGTGAGGATTTATGGCTTGCCATCTGCTCACCAGCATACAGTACAATGTTAGCTTACAATGTTAGCTTTGATCAAGACCTCCCTGTTCATCCCTTCCAATCACTCATCTGAGCAGGAATTAGCACCAAGTTCTCTCTTCCTTTAACATAATCATGTTCTCTGCTCCATCGTGCTCATTTGAATAGTAATTCATTTGCATTCTGGGGAGTGAATATTTATTTTTTAAGCACACATGATAGCGCAATTAAAAACTGTTGTTTTCCAATTCATAACATGACTAAGGGGCTTGCAAATAAGCAGTCATTAAATAATTGAGCTCCTTTCTTCATTATATGCATAAAAACAACCTCTGCATTGCTTATGTTTCGCTTGTGAAGTATCTGACAGCACAGTTTGTCTTTGAAAACATTGTTGAAAATGTCCTTTAGGGTGAGCTTGTCCCTGTACTTATTGCTCAAACAGTGTGTGACATTTAATAGAAGCGACATAATGAACTAACCATTTGCTAGTTGATCTATATGGATCTGTGAGGGAAAATAGTGAACTTTGTGAAGAATTCCATCCAATCCATCTGTCCAAACAAGTTTATTCTAGCATTTGTCTTCCCAGAGAAACCTTCAGGCCCAGAGCGTGCCTAATGCCATTTGATGAAACAGTAAAGATTCTCCATGTCTTTTCCACAGTAAAAGGCTAATTGCTGTGCTGCAGTCAGATTTACGTCCTCCTCATTCTCCTTTATGCGCCATGCATCTGTAAGCCCTCACGCTGCCAGTCTCCATAGGAGTGTATGTTATGATCCCGTGTCAGCGAAATCAATCCTTATCAATTTTAAAGTTCAGATTTTTATTTCATGGCTTTCAAGGGAGCGCCTTTCAAGTGAAAATGACTATTCCAGCTCTTTTTTTTTTTCTTCCCCCACCTCTCTTCCCATCTGCGTCCATATTGATTGTGTGTGTGTGTGTGGCTTCCTTGCCATTTTTTTTTTGGCTCCATGGCAGCCCCTGGACTGTTGTCAGCAAATGCCTGAAGACATAGCTGAGTTAAATAATGCTAACTAGGTCCAGTGATCTGTCTCACTGCAGCTTCCTGGAATTACCAAGCACTTGTCATGTCTCCCTAATGTTTGGGAAGAGGCCAACAAAGGTCAACTGTGGTACTACAGATGATTACCTTTTGATTCATGAGGCATTAATTATTTTAATGTGTATTTTTTAATAAACAATTCAAATTTCTGAAACTGACCTGAAACAGGCAAGCGGGGGGTCATAGGTTAAAGGAGAGTCTGATTTCAATCAGTCAGTGAAAGCTCATCTCAGTTCTATGGTGTTCTCAGGTGTCAAGAGAAGATTCACCCTGTGTGCAAGACAGAATGTGTGTAAGTGTGTGTGTTTGTGTGTGTGAGGTAAAGGCTGACATGCAAGCAGACGTATTTCATAAATTACTTTTACAATTTACGTATGCTTGCAGAGGACACATGCAAAAATCAAAAAAGAGAAAACAAAAAAGAAGAAAAATGAATTATTGAATTTCCCTGTCAACCCATGCATTTTTTACACCACTGTAGGCAGAACAATCGGGAGAGTATTTTAAAAAGGTTTTCAACCACACATGTCACTGTATGTCTGGAGGTCTGTGGCACAGGTAAATAAGCTAATCCGGGCAGCAGGAAACATGATTCATTTAGAAAAGGATGAAATTGTCCTTTGAATACTATATTCTACAGAGAAAATGTAAAACAAAGCTAAATGCACTTAGCCCATAGTGTCTTGACCTGCTTTCAGTACAACAACAGAGAAATAGTTCCTGATAGTGCCAAGTCTAAGCATTTACTGGCAGCCAGCAAAGTTTACCCCCTCAGTTTCTTTGACTCTTTTCCTTTTACAACTTGTGTCAGGTAAACATTGAAGTGTTGAAGATTAGGCCGAGGGGCTGTTGTCCACATTGTGTGTGAATCCCAGTGTGTATGTGTTTGTGTGTGTGTGTGTGTACAGTGCCTGGGATAGCTGTGAGGCCTCCAAACAGTAAACTAATGGTTCAGCGCTAACTGCCCACTAAGTGGGTGGGACAAGGATGGCCTGACCCCGCTGGCCTTCCCACCAGTCCCCTCTAACAGCTTTGGCCTCAGGGTCAGCTCAATTTCCCCACTGCTGAGTGGTCATTACGGAGCACGGCTTTGATAAATGCTCACGGCTGCTGCTGCTCCCGCTGGCTAGAAGCACAGCACATCTCCCAGGCGCAGAAATCTTCGCTGTGCGGTCATACAGACACAAAGAAAGAACAAGAAATGGATTAAAAGAAAAGGGAAAGGCAAGTAAAGGAACATGAGAGGAAGAATGACAGAAAAACAGTAGGGTGGTGCAAAGAACAAGCCTGAAGCTCAACCAAAACTCCTAAACCAATGTTAGGTGGCTCCACATGGTCAATGTTGCCTAGCAACCCGATCATCTGAGTCTGCCCACATTTTCACTTAGACTGAAAAGGCAGGCTACAATGAGAATAATATAAGAGCTGAGAAGGCAAACCCAAATTCAGATGAAGATTGTTACAGACCCTTGGATTGCCAATAAACAAATGACGTGAGTTAAATCTAAATATCCTTAACAACCAACTTTTCACTTGTGTTTTTGTCAATTACTCCCTAAATCACAGTTCCTATTTAAATATATGGATTTTTAATTGTTTGTTTGGTTGTAGATTTTGTTATTGTGGTTTGGTATTTACAACATTGCAAGTACCCCTGTGTCCTGCTTGTCTAGTATGATGGTAAACCTAAACTATTATCCATTATTACAGCACGGTTCTTTTTATAGAACATGGCAGGTGTATGAATGAGTTCAAGTGATCCATGCATGCGTCTGTGCACAAGTGTGTGAATGTCTTAGAGCCCCTTAGAGATTGATGTGGTGCGGCGAGCTAAAGTAGTCTCACACCTCCCCAGCTGCTCTGTCTGAGACAGAGGCCTGCTGGTTCACTTACTGTCTGAACCTGAGCTGAGCCATACATAAGCTTTAACCATTACTAACTAATAAAGCACTAACTGTGCCACCACTGCACTGCACCATCTTTGAATAGGTACACGTCTTATTTAGCTCAGCTACTGATTCCGCTGGTAGCAAAAGTCCCATTAAATAAAAAGTGTACGCTGACTGTATTTCTCACTTCTTTTTGATAAAATGCTACATATAAACTGTTTCTGCATCTGCATCCTGTTTCCAAAATCAGAGGCATATGAGTAAATACAACCCATGTGGTTGATTCTGTGGTGTGTAAATTTACAGACTCAGCTAAACACAAATTAACAACTGCACAGAAAACATACAGTCTCGGGCATGAAAGCTGCACCAAATGTACCTAAGTGCTGGATCATCATCTTTGAACTCAGAGGGTTAAAAGACTTTGTGGCTCAGGGGTGGTATGTTTAGTACACATGTGATATCTGTTTGTTTTGTCAGAAATGAACGGGATGCCTTGGAGTATGCAGGTGTTATTTAACACTTTTTTTTTATGGTAACTATTTTCCTCCATCACAGTCCTTTACATCAGCACCCCGTAGAAAACAATACTTTCGACATCGTGTCACAGTGCAGTTTTTATAGTTTCCTGTGTGGAGTATAGTCCACTGGGCCATTGAACTGTGTCATTGAATTTTGAAGTGTAAATAATTACCCCACCAAGTAATGGGGAATGGTTTTAGGAAAGAAAAATGGCTGCTAGGATTTAGCCACAAGGTCTTAAGTAAGATCAAACTCTGATTTTGTGCGGCTCAAAAACATGTCATCCTAAAGCTGTTGCATGGTTCATTTATGCATCTTGAAACAGGAAAGAACACAGCAACTGTTAGAAAAAAAGTTGGAAATACACTTAATATCTATTTCAGACCATATAACATATAAACCTATAACTTACTTAACAGCTGCGCAGAAATATGTTTATCCAAAGGTTTTTGAGCGTGGCTCAATTAAAGAAGGTCAAACCCTGTGCGTCACATGCTGACACAAAAGGGTTCCTTGCATACATTCGAGACACAACAGACTTCAGTATTTGACACTTTTGGTGAAATGAGTTCAGATGTCAGCTTATTTCCCAGACGTTGCATGTTCTTGCTAAATAATTGCATGAATCTATGTGAAAAAAATAAAGCACAAACTGCACACAATACTGCTGATCAAACTAACAACAACTATCAGATTATTGATTACAGTTGCTAATATTGCTAATATTTATCATGTAAAGAAAAGTGACATAAAAAGATATTTACTTTTCTCTATTGTGGTCACTATAAAATTGTGGACTCAGCTAATAGGCTTATCACCTTAGCTATTCTCAACATGTATTTATTTGTTGCACAGATAATGCCACATCGGATACGTTGCAGCTCATTGGTTACCTCTGATTGGACAACAACTCTTGGCTTGGATGCTAGCACAATGTTGAGAAGGTAAACCATGACAGGTATTAATTTTCTTGCAATCACACAGCCTGTGTACAACAGTCTGCCAGAGAACACCACTATCTGTCAGTGTGTGTGCTCTTGTCAGCGGGGATATGTGTGTTTGCATGTTTAGTTACTGTGTCTGAAAGGAGAGAAATGGAGAGACAGGGAGGGAGGGAGGGAGGGAAGTCAGGCAACGCCGCAAAGGTAACAGATTGGCTCTGAAATATTGTGGAGTCTGCCAGTTGCACTGTGATGTATTGGGAATCCCTCGCTCGCTAATTACCTTAAATTAACAGTAGAGTTGGGTGTGACAGCTCCCATAACAGTTTTTTTCAGCTGCTACAGATGAATGGGTTGGAGGTGTTGATGCCAGGACGCTGCTGACAATCGAATTCTGCCTCAAACTCGGCCTAATCAATTTGTCTCTCTCTCTGTATGAGCGGGAAAGAGATCAAAGACGGGCCAGTGAACATGTGATGAGGTTCACGGGTTTCTGTGCATCTGAATCAGCTGTGAGATTAGTAGTTTAAAGATATCTTTATTTATAAATTACTATCTTTGTTGTTTTCCTAAGCGGATTTTCACATTGCAACGCAGAAGTTATCTTGACATTACTCTCAATGAGTTGAATGAGAGAATGCAAATGTCTGAATTACCTGCCAGTAACCTAGTACAAAGTCATTGTCCATTGAGACTATGTGTGAATAGAGCAGGTCACCGGGCATGTGGATGATGTTTCTTTCATGCGACTGGTCATTTACGTGAAGACGCCAACAAAGATATTTGAAACTGGGGAGATGGGATTGGGAAACTTGTGTTGGTAAAGCTTGATTTGAGCCCACGCGAAGATGTGCTGGTGTTTCTGCGTCACGCTGCAGTTGAACCGCCAATCAGGTAAGTAGTGGTGTGGTCTCTGTGCCACAAACGTTGAGCTTTCTTCACTGCTCGGGTGAGTTTTGTTGGCGTTCTACACACAGTCGTGACTAAAAGTGAGTAGATAGTGGGAGACTGTAGCTAGTTATAGCTAGCTAGTTACTAGTAGCTAGCTAGTTACTAGTATGAATTGAGACACAGACCATAAGCAGACCATTTACCATAATGTTGAGATTAAGCTAACAAGCTAACTGGCTGCAAGGCCCATCTCTGTCAAATCTGAATAATTTAAACAACTTTACAGCCAAACAAAGTGATGCCGGTAACCAATCATTACCATTTTAGCAGGCCGAGAAAATACCTCACATGATGGCTCCTGTATTGTTTATATAGTGTAAACAAAGGATTGGTTTTATAATCATGTGAGATCCGAGAATCCATCAATTGATAACATTTTGGTGACATAGAGGCTGGACATTCCTGGCTCTCACTCCTCCTGTGCACACTTCAGCGATGATGTGTAGCCTCACCGCGTGTGGATTTTCGTGTTTTGAGTTTACATATGCAGTCTTAAATGTACATTTATGTTGCTGTGTGGATGCTTGTTCAAACCAAGCCAGACGTTGCATCTGGTTCCAGCTTACGTGTTAACCAACATACATCACACACAGTCACACAGTGCATTATCTCAAGGCCCAGCTAAAGAGAGCTCAGGGAGGATTTGTGGGTCTGTGGAAAGGACCAAGAAAAATGTTTTCTAATAAATTATTCACAATCCCACAATCCCTTTTGGGCAGAGTGTTGCATCGAGCTGCATGATGCATTACACCTTCACTGTCTCTGTCTCTCTTTCCTCCAGTCTCACCCTCCTCTTTCCTTTTCTTCATCACTCACTCACTCTTTCAATGTGCCCTTTTCCTCTCTGTTTCTTTCTCTCCCTCACTTTTTTGTATTCTGCAATGATGGGCCTCACGCCCACAGAGAAGGGCCCAGTTCTCTGGCAAGCTGTCGCTGATAATGGTGGCAATTAATAACATGTCATAATCCTGAAGAGAAAGAAAGTGTGTGTGTATGTGAGAGAGAAAGAGAGAGAGAGAGAGAGAGAGAGAGAGGGAGTGAGAGTGAGCAATTGACTGTGGGTTTCAGTGAACGCACACTTTTGTGATTGGGTGTATAAGAGGTAAGGAGATGTAGTGTGTGTCCTGTGTATCCCTAAATGTGTTAATATTTTATGGGATAAGCCACAGTACATTAATATGTGAGCTTGTGTCACTTCCATGAATCTGTCACATTGTTGAGCTCATCTTTCTTTAGGGGTTAAAAGCAAGTGCATGTGATGTAAATCATTACATTTTGTCACTTTTTTTTGGTTTAGGTCAGGTCTAGACAAGGCTTAGGTTCAGCCGAGTAGTCAGTGTGGACAGTTGGGGGCGCAGGGTAAGTCTGCAGGAAATGATTGTAGGTCAACGGAGTGTCCTCGGAAGTGATGGAAACACAACTGTGTGTGCGTGTATGCGTGAAAGCGAGCTATGTGACCCAGTGAGCGAGGAAGAGACCATTTTAGCAGCTGCAAGTCTTTAGAACATCTAATGTTTAGTGGACACAGGTGTTGTACACATCTGAGGTCGCAGCTTCATAAACTCACACACAGGTACACAAACACACACACACACAACCCTTCAGAGTGTCGGTTCACTGCCAAGCCACAGGCCAAATCACACTATGCTGGTACATAGCTGAACATAGAGTTAGACTGGACAGAATGAGTTATACCTGCTTTACCTTGACAGCCTCTTCCTGCTCTACAGTGGCTGCCGAATTTATCGATCATGCACCTAATAAAACCAGCTTTTAAAAGATTAAAGGTGGTGAGTTATCTCACATGTCATTGGTACAAGAACCTAAAAGTATTGCAATATTAAACCAAACGATACACACACACGATATAAATTGTAATATATATCTTTCAGAGATTGCTGTTAATTCATCAGTGTTTAGCAGGCTGAGCTATGGTGTTTTGACCAATTTAATATTCATATTTATATTTATTTCATATAGAGACATTAGTGATTCTATAGCATCATGTATTGTTGTGACACCTTTTTTTTAATATGCACAGTGCAGAACGAAAATTTAAAAACATAAATAGCACTTCGATGCATGGCTCAAACAACCAAATGGTGTTGAAATGTTAATCTTTAATAATACAAGATAACAGCATATTGCAACAACACAATGTTGAGGGTTTCTTCTCTACGTGTTGTTGCTCTGTCTTTGTGCAGCCATCAGGTCCCTCTCTCCAGGTGCATACACACTGCATGCCTGTTGTGCCTCCCCTCATCTCAGTGCAAAGTGCAGCAGACAGGTGTGACTCTGAATACTATTTACTTAAATACTCAATTATAAACGTATCCTATCTGCCTCAAATATATACACTTACACGTATATAAATTATATGTGTATATATATGTACTGTAAGCACTGACGCACATGCTATATGCTTTTCCATTTTATGGCATTAATTCATACATATTCTTTGCATAGGTGCTTTCTGATTTTCAATTTCCATGTTGCTTTTGGTGTCAATCAAAGCACATCAACCACTCTGATGGATATAGCATGAATACATCAAACATAAACAGGTGGGGGGCCTGGGGACTCAGCGGTGGAGCATTGGGTTTGGGTACAGAAGGCCGCGGGTTCGAATGCGGCCCCACCCCATCTACCAAGGGCGACCTTGGTCAAAAATGGGAGGGTTGCAGCACGGAGGGCATCCGGCGTTAAAAGCCCGCGCGGAACATGTTCTGCTGTGGCGACCCCTAAAGGGACAAGTCGAAAGCCGCTGATCTTTTTGAATTCAAACATAAACGAACAGATTTGTGACTTTAATTATCTCCTGGCACTAACATGTCTTTGTGATAAAACAACAGGTCTAAGGGAAGAACAACTGAGTGGTGTGGCCGGATCAGAGGGCAAGGTGTAACATTCCTTCCTCAGCCTCCACTTGTCTGCTTTGCAGCAGCTCAGCCTGCACAGATATATCCATAACCTAATGTTTGGCACCGATTAAAGCTTGTGATTGCTGATTCAATATTATTCTGCCCTGAGAGGAATTAACATGAGTAATTAAAGGCGCTGATTTGTCGGCTAGTTGACTGAGAGACATTATTTATATGTTGTAGTGCTTTCCTGAGTTAAACATCTACCCAAACAAACATATTCTAACTTATACCTTACAAATTCACTTTTTGAATTAATACTCCAATATGTGGGTTTTATTTATATATTATGACAGAAATCAGTTTAGATTCATTTAATCCATTAGTAGTTTTCTCTCTGTTTGACAGAAAGACACTGCCCAGATTGATGATGAGTATGTTTAAGGAATCTTGTTTGTTTTTTTTGAAAAACCTGCAAATGTCACAGATTGTGATGAGAGTAAAAGTGTGCATGTGTGTGTTTCTTGCAGCTCTGTGTCCTCTTGATAAAGTCCCCTTCAGTTGAACTCACCTAAAAGTTCTCCAATGTTTTATCTACTCTATGCCTCATCCCCTCTTACCTGTCTTATCTTGTCTTTTGGGGGCTGAGGCCGATACTTATGGAAATGACTCCCCTCCTCTTTGTTGTAGCCCTTCATCCTGCTGCACACACTGAGGCTTTGATTTAGTTACCTACCTGTGTCGCTGCTGTAAAGCTGCTCCTGCCTCAAACAGGCAAAGTTTACAAACCACTGGCAATTTGTACACTCCTATTAGTGGCCATGGGAGGTGCATTAGTAACTGTCAATGCGCCCTGCCCGATGCACTGCTCTCATTTGACCCAATTCATTCCAGTGGGTGTTTCCCAGTGGCAGTGATATATACCCCCTGTGATTTTACTGATGTATAATCACTCAGCGCTCTCGCAACCCACAGTTATCTTTACCTCAATAGGCTGAGGAAACAATGAGAGAGCCATACATAAGCTTTCCAAGAGCTTGGGGCGAGGGTGGGGGGGGGTTATTGGGGTGTGTGGGCGTGGACGGTAGTGGATACTGTACTGTGGTTCGGAACAACTGGTGTCCATGTAGCAGTCTAGTCATTTGTAAAGAGAATGGAGCTGCTGTTGACTGTTGGGGAAACAGGTGTCTGGCAGTTCACGATGACGCCACTGTTGACAACTATAAAGTTTTTATGTGTTTCTGAATTTGAAGTGTGACAGCTGGATCTAAAAGGGTTTGTGTGTGATTGAGTCTAAAGAAAGTCTCAAGAAAGAAGCATCTACTAGTGTGAAAAGTAGAAATACTCAGTCCAGTAAGAATACTAAACAGAATAACTAATAAACATTTTGCAATTTCTTTTCTTATGCTGTTACTGCGCAAGTATTTCAAGCCTGTAGTGTCAGTGATTCTTCCTTTTAAATAATATTAATCCGTCCATCCACTCTCTTGCCCACTAATCTGGATCAGGGCCATGGTGGCAATCCGGCTTTGCTTGGTGATTCTGAGGTATTACTCTCCCTAACACATCGTTCCCTGGGGATCACTCATTGGCCAAGTGAGACTTTGGTCTGGCGTTGGTCTGGCTGTGGACATGTCCTGCACTAAAGGATTTCATCACACTCTTTCTAATTCACGACAAGGATAAGTTAAAGACACGTCAACCTGTTGGTCATTTGAGTTTACACGTCAGTCTCTTACTATAAGGACAGACACCTGATAATTGGGTGACTTGATTCTTTTAGAAAATCCTTTTCCAAATTGGAGACAGTTATCCCCTATCTTGAATTATTGATCAAAAATTGACATCAATAATTCCGAACCCCCTATCCTGAATTTTCAGTAGCTTTTGAACAGAGCAAATGAGCGTGTTGACAACATTTATATACGTCAACTTCCACGGCATCTTTCTTTTATTTCTTTGTTTTTTAGACGCACGACTTCCATGTGCTGTAAACAAAACTCCTGCTGTGTGGTTTTGCATGCATAGCATGCTGACCCATCACTAAAGTCAAGTGGAGTTTCTCCCGTGAGAACGCCTCTGAAGGTGCATCCAATCTGCATCTGAACAAATCACTAACATTGAAACTAACAATGAACAACAGTAAGTCGTTTAACATAAGTAAACACATAATATTCACATTACTCAAACATGTTTCTCTTGTGCCAATCAGACACACGCCTCATTTGTGACTGTTGAGCTAACAGAATGGAAATGACATGGATGTCTGTCCCAGTGATTGTCCCAGGTTAGGATTACTCTGCACTATCTATGACGGAACGCTGCGAGAAATGTTCACCACTGTGCATCTGCAGTGTTGTCAGAAAAGTACATTCTGTTTTCCCCTATGTGCCCGAAACCCTCCTGTTGCATGTTTGTTATTGTTATCGCATGGTGGACAGCACCCAGCGTGAGTAATGCATGAGATTCATCGTAGCGCCCTCCCAACCCCGATGCAAAACTACAACCTCCACCCCACCAAGCTGTTTCATACCAGACCCTTCATCTATGCTGCCTCTCTATTGCTCTGCATAGCATAGCATAAATCAAACCAAGCAGGACCGGCTCCCTCTCTCCCTCAGCCCCCCAGAGTCGCACCCCTTCTGCCCGTGTTGCATTGTATTCATAGATTTAGTGGCATTGTAAATAGATAAACACAAGCAACATCTATCAGCGCAACTCGAACAGAGGGTCTGTAATCAGAGTGCCGGACCCGTAGCCAGCGAGGGCGATCTCCATTTACCTTGGGATAAATCCATCGGTGTGACCAACACAGGCGCGCCAGAGGGGCCTGACAAATCACCACAGTCAGGGCATGGGGGCTACTGGGCTTTATTGGCCTGGCCTCTATGTGGTCTTCCCCTTCAGCGGAAAGGATGGGCCCTGTCAAGGACGGCCAGATTAAAAAGCATACTCTGAAAGATATGATTTGTTATTAAAGCATGCCCCATTGTGAATCTTTAAGAAGCAAAACAAGTATGTATGACAGTGGGTGTGCTTGAGGTGCTTATATCCACCTGCTTGCTTTTGACCATCCCTCTTGCTTTCTACCTTCCTCCTGTCATTCTTTAGCTCCCTTTTAGTTGTGTGCACAGTCTGTGATTGTGTGAATGCATATGTGTTTTTGAGTGGCGTGGTGAAAGCCGTTTGGGTTATAAGGGTGGGAAGGGGCTTGAATGGTTTGAAATTCTACAGTCAAACAGACAATCATTCAAAGAGGAGCCGAATATTTGGTGTTGTCATAATGTGCCTCAAACACACAAACTTAAACAGTTGTTCTTGCAGCGCACATGGCTGAAAGGAATATAATGAGAACAATACAAATTCATCTACAATGCACAATAAGTTCTCATAATATTAGAAGCATGATAGAGCAGATTGGGACTTTGACCAGAAAGCAGTAACATTAACATTGTACTCAATCTTTCCCATGTGTATTTTTGTTTCTGTGTCCTTTGAGCAGAGCTGAAGAAGAGCTCTGTTGTCAGGATGAGACTAGCAGTGAAAGACGTGAGGCCATAATTAAGCAGTGATAAATGCACATACATGATCAAGTTCCCAAGCTGGTAAAGGCAGATCCATGTTCTATGCGACCATGGTTGCATTAATAATTTCAGTTAATCCAACAGCGTACTTCCCACTATCACTTTAAATGGCGGGTAAACGGAAAAAAGTTGTCATTGTTTCAAGACTCGCTAGTAGCTGCAGCGTGTTTTTCAATCACTTTTCAAAGGCTACTTGTACAGATCATGAGGGAATTTGTGAGATATACGAGCTGCTGGTGTACTGACAGCATGGTTAAGAACAGAGCCAGGGCTGAGAGAAAATAAACATTATTTCTCTGTGGTTTACCTGACGTTTGACTTTGAGGGCTGAGATTTAGTGACACTTTTGCGCCAAACACTCTGTAGACACATGGCAGTAAATTATTTGAAGGTTGGGGGGTATGCACAATCCTGCTGACAGAAAATATTAGCTGCTTTTTTTCCCCCATTGTGTATGTGTGTGTGTGTGTACGCGAGTGTGTGTGTGTGTATGTGAGCAAGAGACAAAACGACACAGAGAGCGAGAGAGAGGGACCATGTGAGTGTTATATTGCCTGTTGTAGCCATTTCACACCTCAACGGTGCCCTATTGAAACTCCACCAATGGACAGGATGCCTATTAAATACATTTCATTTGTGTTTGCATCGTTTCATTGAGTTAATCCTAAATATTTATTAGATGTGCGCAGTAAAAATCTGTTCATTGGAAAGCAAGCCAGCACGTTTGACACTGGGGATGGAGAAGGAGCAAGCCTGTTGTTCCACAGTGAGCTACGCCATCTGTGCTCTCTACGTGTATAAGGATCAACAGAGAAGATGCCACCTCCCTCTGCAAAGACTCCCTAAGCCAATAAAGCTACATTTTTATTATGACAGGAGAACGCCAGTGAAAAAAAAAAGAAAAGAGAAAGACCAAATTGGAGACGTCATTACTGAGAGAACTAAAACGGAGAAAGTGGGGACAAATATTCAGCCTGTGCACCCTTTCGAAGCTGGACAAACATTTGCGCATAAAATTGAGCTGCTTGCAGATGAAATTCGCAGTTAGGGTCGAGGGCAGCGATGAGAAGGAGAGAGAGGGAAACTATTTGTCATTGCAGGGTTACTCTGAGGTCTAAAGAGCAAGGCCTTGTATTACTATCTGAGACACACACACACACATGCTTGTGATACAGGCACACACACACATATCTGTACTGTCTCTGCTCATTCCAGGGCCTCTCATTCTCACATACCTACACACACTGAGACAACACAGCTGGAGGAAAGGCTAAAGGTTACAGAGTCCTACAGATATACAAGTAAACTGAAAGGATCGCATGCGGAAAAATCTCCACATTCTGATAAATACTGTATGCGGTGCCTTGCGTTTTTAATTCCATTTAATTTTGCCGAGGATCATCTTATGATTGACCTAATGATAGTACGTCATTTTAAAGATGCCTAAGTTGAGCAAAGCATCCAAACACCCCTGTTTGAATAAGAGGAATTAATTTTTGATTTTTGTGTATGAAACTGGGTTGTTGAAAATATTAATTTAGAAAATGACTAAAGTTGTCATTGAATGCCATAAACCTACATACATAGTTTCTGTGCTCTGTAAGTCCAGCAACACTGCGTTTACATTGACTTAGGTAACCAGGATGCAGTTGGCTATCATTGGAAAGCTGCTTTATTAATAGTCATGTAAAGGGGAAAGCTGGTTTCCGAAATCGTTGTGGTGCTTAGTGGGCTGGAAAAATGTCATCCATTTAGTGTATTAAAGACAATAATTTGTACATAAAAAAATTTTAGAAGACAAGGTTTCTCTTGGGTCCAAACTAGCTTTTTCTGCCGATGTGTCTTTGGAGAAGACACTAGGAGCTATGTGCCAGTCTGTACCTCTGACCGCTCCGAAAGGTGAGAGCGAGAAGAATTTCCTTTTTTTACATCAATAATTCCATTATTAGTGCTCATAGCTGAATATCTAGATTCATGATTCTGCTCCTACAAGGCAGCAACTTCACTAAAGACAAAAGGAAGTAAGAGTCCAGTACTTCTATAATTGGACGCACCCCTTTTATTAAAGGTACAATCGTTAAGATTAATTGTGTTATTTGGCTGAGTTAATTTAGTTAATCAAACTTTTTATTCAATACAAAGTCTCATTATGTGGGGGATAAAAGCAATTAAACTGCATTTTAAGTTTTATGGCCTTGATAAAGTTGTATATATACATACACGTATATATAAATATATATATATATATATATATGTATATACATATATATATATGTGTGTGTGTGTGTGTGTGTGTGTATAAATATATATATATATATATATGTATATATATATAGTGTGTTTAGTGTTTAGTGTATAGTGTGTATATAGTATATATAGTGTGTTTCTGCTAAAACTTAAATAAGGGTAAATGGGATTGACTTACCAAACAGTCTCTTTATAAACTTGGAGCACATCACTTGGAAGCTGAGTCTCTCTCTCGCTCCCTGTTTCAGAAGCCTCAGCGTGGCCAAGTGTACCTACTCACTACTGCAATGTAAAAAGGCTCATGGAGCATGATTGAAATTTGCTTTATTGCCTTTTATGCAATTCCCATTTTGTGGCCAATGCAGTTTATTTATTGTTTGGCTGAGCTGAGCCCTGCCTGCGTCAAGCTGTGGGGGAGATTACCTCTGCAGAAGTGGAGGAAGAGAGAGAAATGGTGGAGGAGAAGATGGGAGTGGCAGACAATCTACGGGGACTATTAACTCAGTACTTTCCTCTCTTTTTCTCTTTTCACACTGTTTTTCTTCTTTCACTTTATTTATACTTTTAACCAGCTCCATTCATTCTGAAACAGTATGTAGCATAGGATGAGTGTATGCTTTGCCAGCAGTGGAATGGCCATGAAGTCATTTTTATGTTATGATTTCATAATCTTACATCTGGACATAGCTGTCAATGATGTCCCTCTGTCATTACAATGTTTTTAATCCCGTCTGAAGTATTTCAGTAGCGGAAAATCACAGTTTTGACTTTGACATTTCCGTTAAGCTCAAGTTTGTTGTCTGAAATAATCTGAACACACCAGTCATTCTTCAGCGTTTGATTATGATCGTGGCCTTATTAATCGGATTTCAAAAGCTAAACCTTCAGGTTACTTCAGAATAAAGCAGACCAATTAAAAAGTGCTCCATTCAGACTGACCTGATCTAATAAGAAAAATATTTATTAAGATAGTATAGATTAGTATAGTAAAACACCACAGTAGTACAAAAAAAAAAAAAAAAAAGAGCCCAAATAAACAAGTGCAAACAAATGCAATGACGCCTTCAGCTTCGTCACAGAACACCACAGGGAGAAAAAGAGACTGACATTTCCCACTCGCCCTGACACACTTACCTTGGTCTTATTAGCCTATAAAATCATCATATTTGGTCCCTCTGTATTTGTTTGATTACATTTTCCTCCGTGCCACTGAGAATATGTGAGATGTTATGTTACACCCTATTGATTACCGGTGTTAATTAAAATTTTAATTAAAGTTTTTTATGGTCTGCATTTCACTTGTGATAATACTACAGAGAGAGGCGACCCCCGCCTTCATAAATCTTATCTTTATTTGCGGCGGCTGGCCATCAACAAATACAACTGTGTACATAAAATTTTACTAACATTGATTTTGAAAATATTAATATTACTTTAAACATTGGAGATGTATTATTCAATTTAGAACCGCAAAGCATAAATTCCTGGTGCTATAACTCAGTTAATGAACAGGAAAAGTCCATTACAAACCTATCAGCAGACGCATCATCTGATCCACATAAGCGGCTGTGATGGAAGCAGAATCATTTACTTTGAGCTGCACAGAAGACTCCTTTAATAACGGCAGGCGATGTATTGTGAAAGCAGTATGAGCTCAGATGAATTGCTGTTTTTTCCTGTGCCTTAGGAATACAGAAGACATTATGAAAACGAAATTTCATTTCTGCCTTGTGTATCTGTCATGTAGATCACCACGTATCCCTTAATGGCTATTATTTAACATGAAAAACACCCAGAGTCAGTTAATGTAAGCATATGTGAAAGGTTTAAATGCAGAAGAGAAATTGATGTGGCTTTCTTTTTTTTAAATACTCGCCTTTGGTGCTCTAATGGAGCTAATTCTGATGCGGTGTAATTGGTTGATATGATGAATGAATAAACATTTACAACATCCAATTTGTTCGACAAACTGTTTCTTCAGATTCTGATACAGCCATGTTTCCTTCTGCACTTATTAGCTATCACAAGACCAGCAATCTGTCTGCAGTTTAATTGTGTTTATGGAATGGAACTATATTAGAACTTCATATTGTTTGGTAGCCCAGCTACCTTTATTGCACGGGGCTACGTTAGGAAGGAAATGGGTAAAAAGCAGGAAATTAAATGACAACAGAAGAGGTAAGAATTAAGAACAAAAGAAATGTGAGGACGGAGACAGGGGACAGACAGACGAGGCTCTATACTGATGCATCTGTACCCAGCAGTGTGTGTTAATTAGAGGAATGTGAGATTTAAACGAAAGGCTGAGTAGCGTGGAGCTGTGGTGAACAGAGGTTGGCCTGGCGCTGGGTAATATGCTGGAGGCCTTACGGTATTTATGACTCAGGGGGTCTAGGCTTTGTCCCTGTCCTCCCCAGCTACACACAACCTCAAAAACGTACTCTTTCTTTATGCTACCACTGCTCCCACACCACGACGCTCTCTTCCAGGTCAGGCTGTGAAAAAGATCTGGCCCCGTTGGGAACGTCTTCCCCAACGGGACAGCACCACGAGGGCATCATTGTCCCCCTGCCACGCTCCCTCCTACACAGCCCTGACTGATGTGTCCCGCCATTGTTTTCCAGGAGGATCATTGGGATCATTGAGTGGCATGTTGTTTTAAGAGCTAAACTCCAACTGAATGGCTCTATTGTGTGAGCCATTCTGCCCTCGGCTGCTAACAGCCCAGGGGCAGAGCTCAACAAGATGGACTCATTTACAGGCTCTGTGAGAGGCCCAGTGGTGTTGAGCTATAATGATGCCTTAAGTTACTCAGTGACACGACGTCTTCACTTCAAAATTCCTCTCTTAGGTCTCATGTGAGAGCCCAAGGCCTGTTTTCACAGTAATAACTTTGTCTTCCCTTCAAGTGATAATATTCTTAAAATGATTTTATTGTTTGTTTGTTTTAGTGAAAGCTGGTGTTAATGTACTACAATTTCCAGTGATCCAGTCACAACAAGTGTGTGACTGTAATTTAGTTGTTGTCATAACAAACAGGGCCACACTGATCTGCTTAGCGATGCAGCTGAAACACTTTGTATTAATATGCTAGAATGTGTAATAGCTTCATACAACAAATACTTCTATTAAACTTCCATCTTCCATCCACTAGTTATAATGCATATTTCTAATTTGCGCACATAAAATGGACAGAAACCATTTCCCACTTTTCTGAGATGGAAAAGTTGCTGTATTGATAAAAAAAAAAAGAATTCAACAAGAGTAGACAACAGTAGATATGTGCATCCAGCACTTAAACACTTAAACACTTTTCAGAACGAAATTAGAAAAATGAACATAATGTGCAGCGACACCAAAGTGCAATAGTTTGTTTCAGCAGCTGGAAACTCCAACAGACACTGGTACATGGTGCAGATTCAACAGATGTAATGAAACTCGCACTCTCACAGGGACACTTTTTTCACACATAAAAATGCACACACTCTGATACATAAGGACACTTGTCATAAATTCTCACTCACACACATACACTTTACATGAACTGTGTCTGATCAGCATTTCTTCCAGAGGTGAGTATTGACAGCTTTTGTTATTCATAGCGTATTCAAGCTATTATATTTTCTCCTCTGCTGCCATAATGTTGCCAGTCTTGCGGAACACATTGGTGGCTATCATTTGCCAGCTCTTTTCAAAAAACGTCTTCAGGCGTGACATTATTACCCATGAGCCATAAGGAGCCTATTCAATGACCAAACAGGGCTGGTTGTTCCTTTTATGGCTGCCACGCACTCGGTGAGCGCCAGAGTTCAAAAGGGCATGGCCTCCGTGCCCTCGCAATGCACAGACACCATCTTTTTATACCTCTTTTAATCGAAACACTGTGTACTACATCACAGTTATGCTTTGGGCAAATTAAGGTCACTATATTGATTTCATATTTGTCATTAAATGCGGCAGGCACTCGTACGCTCGCAAATCGTCCCGTTTGACTCATCCCCGTAGACATGTATCCCCCATCATACAGTTTATCATCCTTCATAGAGACATATTTGTGCAGGAAGTGCACTGTATCTATGTCTGTTTTTGGTGTGGCAGAGCTTTCTTGGCTTGTGCCGGAGTCACTTTTCAAGGCTTTGTTCTTCCCAGGAGTCACTTAGTGCTATAAAGGCATCCAGTCACAAAAGTGCTTTAAACATAGATTTGTTGTCTAGCATTTGTCAAAGGTCAACAGCAAACAAGCCCTGCAGAGGCCATTTAACTCTGCCACTGAACATGTTCTTTTCCTCACAGCGATTTGTGATTAGGATACATCTCCAACTGCTCTCGGCCACTTAGCCCAGCGTAGGAACAGGTGATTCATAACTGGGCTAAAGGTCACGTCAAGTGGCATGTTAGTATTTCACTTAAACTTTGATTAAAGATTTTTGGAAAAGACGGGAAAACGACTCAATATCGGTGTGGTCCTCCCTCTTCTACCTCTGCGCCCAGGGTTCTATATTTCCTGCAGAAATCAATAAGGTGGCAACTGATAAAACCATTGCTGCGCTCTCTCTGGGTGCAGCACTCATTCATTCATCCTCAGCCTCGCTAATGGATCATGGGAGCTCACAGGTGCATACAAAAACAGACAGAGCTCCTTTTTCTCTCCCTGCTTCTCCTTCAAAGGGTTTCAAATAACAAATGCACATCATAAAAGCCAGTTTCACATAAAAAACAAACTCCCAGTGAAATTATTTTAAATGGAACCTGTCAGCCGAACTGTTTTCGAGAAAAATAGAAAATTGAAAAGCCAAATCCAGTTGCTCCATTTTTCCTGGGTATAATTCATTTGCCAATTATAACAATGATCTTTCAAATTTGGCCTATAGAAACCTGCAGTAAAACTGAACTTGGAAGTTTATTTCAGGTTTATAAAATGTCCTGTTGCATATGGTGATTAAAATACTGCGCGAATCCCCTGGCAGAGGATCTAGCTCAAAGATGGAGGCATGCGGTATGCTGTGGCTGTAATCACCTAATTTTATCTCGGCAGAGCTGATTATGACTCGTTTCACAGGATTTCGCACGGAGCAGCAAAAGAAATTGAAGTCACTGTTAAGATATTTTAGTTTATTAGTTTGTTTGTGTACTGTCAGTTTTAGAAAACTGCACCAGAGCCTTACTTTCAGCTGCTGTATCCCACAGCGGAGCCTGCTATGTTTAACACTGTGATATATGTCACAGTTTAGAGGACTCATCTAGGCAGGAACTTAAAGGTCCTTAAGAGCAGCTGCCTGTGAGCACAGACAGAAAAACGCACACAGTGGCATACAATCACATACACACTTGCGCTCATTTAGTAGCATACTGTACATTGTTTGGCACATGCACACGTGCACAAACGCTTCAATCAAGCATCAAACAATTGCACTACTGTGACAAATTATTATTTCTACGCATTCACAGCGCAAGTACGTAGCACGTGCAAGTTCTCACATTTATCATGTTGCAGTTAACATGCAAAAGTCAAACGCCCGAGGCCTGGATAGGCTAAATAGACCCTGTGGCCCTCTCTGGAGTAATAGAGCAATAATTAAAAAAGTGTGTGTGTGTGTGTGGTGGTGGGGGTGGGTGGGAAATATCCTGATAATCACTCTTTCTTTCTCGCTTTCCCTCTCACTGCAGCTACTGTAGTTTTAGTGGCGAAGTGTTACGGGACAATTTGTTCGGCCCTCGTTGATTAGCTGTAATATGAATGTTACTTTACACACACTCGGGGGAGTTGGGCGCCAGCCACAATTGCCGCTGACCCCGGTGTAATGGGAAACAAATTTGTCGGAATATTGCTGGCCATCCGTCTTTATTTACACGCGGTAATGAGGTAGCATGTTTGAATACTGTGAGCCAATTCGGGAGGAAGGCGTATACAGACGGGGAAACATCAGGAAGACAGAGAGTCCAACAGCAAGCTTTATGGACAGACGGGTCAGAAAGACAATTAGCAAGGCAGACAAGAAAATAGGAGGAGAAACAGAGAGAGCACAGATAAATAAGATAGATAAACAGCTGGAAGCCACATCATACAGGCATGTTTGAATGCAACAACACATCATTTAAGTCAACAACATAGACTAACAATAGCACACAGCTCACCTAACAATAAAGGACATCTCAGACATTTCCTAGGACATTTTCCATGACCATCACTTAATCATTCCCGTTTCATTTCATTTACAGTGTTAAATATTACACTGTGCTTTCACATACTGAGCTAAAACAAGGGCATACAGTGTAACACCTGAATAAATATGAAAACGTGCACATGTAGCATCATTTTTTTTAAAAGTATTGGTATTATATTTTAATCATTGACTTAATTTAAATCCCTGTGAGCAGTAAACCCACAAAAACCAGGAACGTAAGCCTCCTCATAAACATAAAGCCATTTGTGAGTATGTGCCTGTAAATATATATCCTTCTCTCTCTTCATGCCCCACTGCTTTCTGAATAAGCGTCACTAAAGCAGCATTCAGGGGAACATGTTCCTGTCAAAGATGCTAAACCATGCAAGTCGGCACTCAGGTTCCCTGCATGATTCCCCCTAAATGAGATATCCATGGGGATAATAGGACGGCCTGCTTGCAAGCTAGCGCTCTGTGTGGCTCTTTTCATGCCAATTAGACTCTGTGATACAGTCACAGCAGATGCACCCGCAACTCTGGGATACTCATCTGATCATCGGGCTGGGCGCTCGACAAAGGGGGGGGGTATTCTTTGCACAGTTAACATAAATTTTTGGTTATTAGTATATGTAAAGATGCTTAAGGTTCGTTGAAGAAAGTGATGCACTGATAAAAGCATAACATGTCAAGATACATGAATTTAGAAAATAATAACCGTTATATTTTTTAAGCTAAAGGTTGAGGAAAGATGCCGGATATACATCCGTCCCTTCTATCTCTTTAGCCCCCTGTACTGTCTCCCCTATCTGCCCTCTAGGTGTTGAATGTGTCACTGAGAACATTAACCCACAGACAAAAACGAAAATGGCCTGTAATGGCCCTAATGAAGTGTGACAAGAGCACAGAGCCTACCCTGCTGGCACAGGGGGCCCCCAAAATTGGATTAGTGATTAACCATGTTGTCCCGCATTGAGTCAAATGGCTGTGGCGACACAAAAGCGCTCGGCTCCTAGTCTGCTGGCCCGCCCTGCTGGGGAGGGATACCCCAGGAAAGGGGAGGCGGGGGCCATACAAAGAGGGTGAGACAGAGACTGAGGAAGGTTGAGGGAAGCTGTGGAAAAGACTGAACGAAAGAAGGGTGAGCAACAAGGTAGGGGGTGTCCCCAGGGCTCATAGCAGCACCATGTCTGGAGGCCCCACTGTGCAGTGAAATGAGAAAGAATCCGTGCACCTGAGCAAGCCCAGGAGGAGCCTGAGGCGGTGGGAGAGCCTGAGTTGGATCCTCCCCTCCTCCATCCTCCTCCAAGCTGCTCCTGATATATATCTTGCCATGAGACAAGAGCACGAGTACAAATCAAACCCACCACCTATAAATTAC